>NC_057810.1:628107799-628142705 GCF_018294505.1 Triticum aestivum | reverse complement strand
CCACCCCGCCGGACCTCGCCACCCCCTCGCTGGAGGTAGCCGCCGCCTCGCCGCCGGCGACTTTCCTCAAGAAAACCGTTCGGTTTTCCGCCGGCTTTTCGTTCGTTTTTTTTAAACCCTAGATCTGTTTTTTTCGGTTCAGTTTATTTAGCAGACGTTCGTCCGTACGTTCGTATTAATGAACGGTTTTCGTCGTTTAGCCGCAGACAGCGAACGTTCGTTCCTTAGCCTGTTCGTCAGTTTTTCTTTTTCTCGGATTTTCCGCGATTATTTCTGATCGCGATTTCCGATCTATTTTTTGTTTTAGTTTATCTTTTTGCTCGATTATCGGAATCAGGCGATTCAAACGCCTAGAGTTTCGTCTCGAAACCCTATTTCCGTTTAACCAACTCAAACAAGTTTTTGCTACTGTAAAATTTGACTTAGGTCTAGAGTAGTAAACGAAGTTTGTTTCTTTCGCCGTTTGACTTTCGTTGCTTCGTTTGATTTGATTCTTTTTGCAAACCGGAGTTCTTAAGTTGAACTTTTTGGTTAGATCTCTTATTTGAGTTTTACCCGTGCATTAGATGAGTGCTTATTGTATGCTTGTTTGTTTGCGATAGAGTACCCAGAGTGCGCCGCTTGCTATTTCGAATCTCTAGGTTTCACGGATCATCAACAAGGCAAGTAACACTTTGATCATACCTCCTTACTACCCAGTTTTATTGCATTAGATCAATCCACAAACAATTGCATGATTAGGATCTGATTAATATGTGGGTTTTGGGAAGTACATGAGGTAGTACCTATTACCTGTTTTATTATTAAACACTTGGGAGTTACTTCTACGTCTGCTTATTGCCATGCTATACTAGTAGACGTGGATTGGGTGAGTGTTTCCATGACAGATGTGAGATTGTTAATTAATGGTTTATTTTAAGGTGGCAACTTTAATACACATCTGGATGGATTGAGGCACCTGGAGAATCCAGTGTTGCCTGTATTTTTGGAAATCCGGGGTTCTGTGTGATTTTTCCTATGGACCGTCACCCAGACTCAAAGGGATCATAAGATTATTCATGCTAGAAACTTCCGTGTGCAGCCACATGCTATTATGGGCTCTAACATAGTTGATTAAGTCGTGCGAACTCTTACAGTGGTAGACTAGCAGATGTAGGGGAAAGTAGGTGTACAGGTCTACCCAATCGTATGGTGCTAGCGCTTCTGAAAGACTATGTCTCGGTCATCCGTTTCTCAAACACCATGCAGTGCGAGAAAACCAACGGAGGAGATCGGGTCTTATGGGGAAAAGTGCACAAACCTCTGCAGAGTGTATAAACTAATCATGGTTAGCCATGTCCCCGGTTATGGACATTTTGAGTATCTAGTACTTGAATTATCAAGTGAATTCTCATCATGTTACTTTTAATTAATTTTGTTGGGTTTTAATGTTGATGCTTAATTGGGATTGAGAATGTTGTCAACCATTCTCAATGTTTAACAACCACCATGATAGTTAAATAAAATTTATTCCTTTGCAGTAGGGAAAAATTGGCTTTATGCAAAACTGTAACCATAGAGCTATCCACCAGCCATATTATGCATATAGTGTAGCCTTATTCTTTCATTACTCTCTATGTGTTACATTGCTAGCATATTCCATGTGTTGACCCATTTTCGGGCTGCAACATTCATGTTGCAGACTTTTCAGACAACGAGTGTGGTGCCTTAGGATCGTGGTCCTATACTCAGTGATGTCGTTGGAGTTGATGAACTCACTTATCTTCCAAGCCTTCCAATGTTATCGTTATTAGATGGCCTTAAGCCATATTTATTGTAATAAGTTCTCTTTTGAGACATTTGATGTAATAAGTGTGTGATTGCCACTCTGTTATAAATCCTTCAAGTACTGTGCATGTCAGCACTACCGATCCAGGGATGACACTGATGCACAGAGATCAGACTGTTTGAGGTCTGGTCGCTACAAGATGGTATTAGAGCACACGCTGACTGTAGGACACGACCACTAAGCTAAAGCCCTAGATCACTACTCTCTCTCTCTCATTTCTGACTCCTCATCTTTTCTACTCTCTTTTAGGATGGCGGATGAAAGGAATAAGTTCACGCAACCGAATGAAGATACACCCTTTGAACGACACCTGAAGGAAGTCACCAAGTACCTGAACATCGGAGTGACAAGCTTCACCGGGACCTACAATGCCACTTTACCTGAAGATAAGCGCTAGATGATTCAAGTTCAAGTTCCAGGAAGGACGTTCATGCCCGTCACTGAGCCCATAGAGTTTTCCTTTGATGCACCAACCTGGAGTCTAGGAAAGAGCATGGCAGCCCACATCACAATGGGACGTATTGGAAAAGTTTACCACAAGGATCTTAAGGATACTATCTATATCTATACCTATACTAATTACAGACTCCCTAGAAATTACCACGTTAATTAGATTTTATGAGCCGTTAATCTGGTGGGACCAAATTATTGCGGTGTAGATCGACTCGCAGGAAAAAAAACATGTATATTTCCACGTTCAAGCAGCTAATCAGTAAACGACTTCTCCGTAACAGTTTGAAGATTGGCTCGCAACGCAAGTAGCGGCAAGAAAGGAGAGCAAGACTTCCTTTTCTAAAAGAAGAAAGAACTAGACTTCTATAAGAAGATTTTTATAATCATAGATCGTGGAATATTCATCTATCTTATTAGGTAACTAATTTAGCTGCTCTCGAAACTGAATCTGAGGTTTGGGTACAAACATTGGATACAAGAGATGAAATAGAGTTTGAGAGGAGATGGTGCTAGTGAAGATGTTGATGGAGATTGACCCCCTCCCGATGAGAGGATCGTTGGTGATGACGATGGTGATGATTTACCCCTCCCGAAGGGAAGTTTCCCTGGCAGAACAGCTCCGCCGGAGCCCTATATTGGTTCCGCCAAGGTTGCACCTCGTGGTGGCGGAGTTTCGTCCCATGAGCTTGCTTACCTCTCACGTGTAGGACATGTTGTCCAGTAAATCTTAGTATTCATCAACAAACAATCTCCCTCAAAGTTTTGTGTCACGTACGCATCTAAGCATCCTCTACAAACCCTAGCGCTTCTCTTCTCCATATCATCCTCCAAACCTACTGAATCGGATGCTTATCTGGGACTGGACGACCTCACACGCGGGACTGCATGCCGGCCTATCCTACTGTGAGCGAGCATTACTTGAAGATGCGGGCGTTGGATCGGATGGCCCTGTACCAGGAACTTCACTCGGCTGCACGGTGCAGGCGCAGGTGTACGCATACACGCTATGCTTGATTCTGCCGGGAAATATAAATACATGATCTGGCTCATTTTGGTCCAAAGCTAGCCAGCTTTTCAATCAGCATAAAAGACATGTACGTACTACAGCCTTGGTAATCAATTCTGTCGGTGAGATCGGCTGAGGATTTTGTCCAGAAGCAAGATGCATCATTGCAACATGGACGACTAAGATGCCGGGCTACATGCCGGCGACGGCCAGAGCTTCCGGAAGCGTCGAGACTCTGGCCATGGCCTGGGATATGTTCTTGGTGTAAGGCAAGCAGGCCTGCTAATTCAGAATAATGTCTTTTTTTCAAACCTTCTTTACCTATGTGTTGCGAAAGTACCTTTCTGCTCCCGAGCTCATTTGAGCTTGGTGAACAGTAAAATCGAAAAAAAATCGAAAAAAATTCAAAAATTCTAATTTTTTTGGGGGTGAAACATTGACAAAAGTTCTAAGTGCTTGCAAAAATTCATCATGAAATTACATTCCTGTAAGGCGTGGCAAAAAAACAAATTCAGGCTCCAAAATGCTTTTGAAAGTAGCATTTTCAGAGTACTGATTTTGTTTTTTTTTGCCACGCCTTCTAGAAATGTGATTTCATGACGATTTTTGCAAGCACTTAAAACTTTTTCCAATGTTTCTCTCAAAAAAAAATTGGAATTTTTTGAAAGTTTTTCGATTTTTTTTTGATTTTACTGTTCACCCGAGCTCAAAGGAGCTCGGGTGCAGAAACTTCACGTCCTATGTGTTGCCTCTATTGCCATGTAAAAATTGCTGACTGCATGTACAGGATAGAGATTTACAATAGATGCAAAAGTATTACTTACCGATAGGTTGCTACATGGATAACAACATGAATATTGTGGTTCTGTAATAACCTATTTGTAAAACCAGGATATTTTTCCATATGCTTCTTAGTACAATTTTCATATCATTGCAGACTGGTACAGAATTTTGTTGCTTTTGTAGTTCAACTCTACATGCAGCGCGGCGAGTGCGTTGGGACCGCCCTGCTGCACCCTGGCAACCTTGGCCTTCTATGGTGGATATTTGTTTCATTAAAGTTCTACACCTTAGGTATTTCTTCCGGAAGGTCATGAATCAAGGCAAAGAAAATTACATCTTGATGGTTGTATCTTCAATTTTGGTTGAATTTTTTATGGTGATTTACAAGATGTTAGTTCAGGAGAATCCATTGATCTATGTGGAGCTTCATGCATAGTTCGGCTGTGGCCCATGGCCTTGCCTTGGTCAAGCCAACCGCTGTTGCTTTAACATGGTTAATCAAAATCTGCAGCCACATCTACGTCTGAATCCTGGGAACATGATCATATATTGCTGTAATCTATTTTGTTCTCAATCCACTTTACTATGGCTCCCAAACGGCTGAGTCTTTATTACCCGTGTTTGCCTCTTTGCTGTAGCTTTCTGCTTGCTTTGCCCATGGTGTAGGTATTTCCGATGTAAAGAATAAGAAAATAATCAAATTTATTAGTTATTAGTCCATAAACTATTCTTAATGCCTCTAGGTCTAGGTGTTGATATGGCATGAGATGTTTTGGTTCTCATGTTAGATTTTCCGAATTAACATGAGGAGTTCTCATGTTAATATTCTTCTTTTCATGCATTCTCTTGAAGTTCATTAGTGCAGTTTTCAACCGGCCCAAACAAAATACTGCAGTTTTTTGTTTGTTGGAAATGCTTCTTATGTAGTTGCACAACCCAGCTTTTGATCGCCACGCCACGCTGTATCCTCCCTTTGGGGAGCGGTTGCAACCAATTTACCCTCTTTATACATCTCCTTGATCTGAGAAACCTATTTCCCCCACTGCAAAAAATAATTTTCTATCTTATGAAAACCTAGAGAAAAAAACTTATGGTTCCCATAATGTTGCGATGCAAGCCAACTGTGCCTCTTTCCTTTCTCAAGCCCTTCTCATCTCTGTTTCTCCTATGCATGGCGTGCGTCTAGCTGTTGTCATCGTTCTCCTCTTTCCTCAGCAGCACCATCAGGACTTTCCATCTAATCAAGATTAACTACAGGTTTTACTTACGGCCATCAGGCCATGCGCCGACGTACACATGAGGATCCATGCATCCATCAATCCAGAGGTTCTTCGGTGTCCGTATTCCAGGCCATAGGTTCGCAATTGCCTCACTAGATTGTACATATCTCCGTCTCTAAAGGAAACATATAGATGCAGCCATGTAGAAGACGTGAAGCATATATTATTGCCCTTGCGGATTACTCTGCTGATTACTTGCCGTCTGCAGAACTTGCACAGGCAGAACTTTTTTCAGGTATGTAGCAAGGCTCAATCCTAGAATTGGTTGACGGCGGATGCTTTAGTCAGCAGCAACATTCAGATGGACATGTACACAAGCCGGCTGTGCACAGGCAGGTAGGTTGACTACTGTGTGAAAAAGACCCTCCACAACCAATGCGTCGGGCAGCCACCAGGTGAATGTTCATTATGTTTGTCCTATAAATTCTAGCACATATTCTCTCTTTTTGGTTATTTTGTTTTCCCGTGAAGTACAATAGATATGTACCGACTATTTGTCCGTTGGATAGATGAAAACAGATTTATCTTTTACAAATATCTCCATTAGATTTATTGTTATGCTCTGTTCAGTTAAAAGTGATTTAGATGATAATTTGTAACAGTACCAAAGTTATATTTTGATCCATCATGTGTACTCTTCAGGTTATAGAGGATGTCATTTCAGTAGCTTAGTTCTGACTTCAGGAACATAAATAAAGCAATCCGTAAAAGAGGTGTACTTTCTTAATTTTTTATTTATGTGTATTGCGGACAAAGCTGCCAAATAAAAATGGCACACGTACTAGCTTCATTGGTTTACCTTTCTCATGCTGCATCGAGATATTTATAGACCTATGTGCATGACAGAGAAACAAAATCCGTGCTAAAGCTATTCTACCTAATCTGCTACACTTGCTAGAAGTTTGCTCGGATTATTAACTGGTCTACTCTTTTTGTATTAGCCAACACTTATCATGTTTTTTGTTGTCATTCAATATAGAAAAATCCCTTTTGGATAACAAAACTGCAGCTATTTTAGCTATGCTCCGGATTAAAATTGTTGCTTTAGCTTCCATTTTATTTCAGCCTTGCGTATATTGAAACATTAATAAGGAGAATTCTTTTGTCAATTGATCTGGCCATAGGTATAATAGTTTATGTAACTTACTAATTGATTGCCGGTCCCTATCTACGGTACACTATTGTTTTAGGAAAAATGGTTTGTAATGTTGATGCATTGCTAATGCTACTTATATTTTTTTTAGAGATAGCACTTTCCAATTTTGTTTAGGTAGTTTATTTTTTGTGTGAATACCTTTTGTGGATCTTTTACTTGATGATGATAATGAGTCAAAACAGTTCATTTTTTGAGTATATAGCGAGTATAATTACCTAATATATTTTTCCAAATATCAATTAAATATTTTAAAATCATCTGATTGTAATGACTATGGATATACGGATGCTATGGGTAAATAGTTGTCTTCTGAATTATGTTTGCACAAACTAATGTTTGATTTTCTTTTCTGTCGACAATTTTTCATATATTTGATATGCTTCAGATGGTAAAGTAGCTTTTGTATCATAGTACCTCTTAATTAGTATGTCATTGCTCATTTGCAAAGCAAGAAAACGTAATACAATAAATGAGGTACATGTGTTAACATCACGTGATCAATTGTTTTCAGTTTATCGCCTGACTTTTTTTACAATAAATCATATGTATCTTTGAAATCTTAACACTCCAGTGGCTGCAAATAAGTTGTCTTCATTTTGCTTTGTATCTTCGATATTCTTGGCCGCAAACAATTTTATGGTTCTCTACTATTTGCATTATAAAGAAAAAAATTGTTTATTTTCCACATCATGGGGACAAGTAAAATAAGGATATCTAAAATGAGGCTCCAACAATACATTTGAGAGTGAAAAATATCTCATAAAAGCCAAAACAATTAAATTACTTTCCAATATATTAATGCTACTTTGCGAACATAGTTGAGAATGCATTTCCCCTTACATTTTGATCACGAAAGGTGAATATATGATTAGTGTACGTTCAAAGTTGGATATTTCTCTTAAATTCGCCTAACATTTACTTATATCTTCTCTTAAGTAATCAATCTCAAACATATTGACATTTGGTAAGAAAATGTTAATGATTTCAATCATAATGTTTAATATGTAAATACTTGATTTCTCTATGTTTAAATACTTAAGTGTCTATATATCCAATAAGCTATTAATTTCACCATGCCTTCCCAAGATAACTAGTCCGTGCGAATGCACGGGTTGACGACTAGTCTACCAAATTTGTGGGCACCGAGATGAGCAATGGGAGATGATCAGCACCAGGAAGGACAGATCAATTGCAGCTTTCATTCAGGAGTTAAACCAGCACATTCGACGCTAGGAGAACCAGATGTGCGCAGGTATGATAGATCTGAAGAAGGCCAGAACCAAGATCACGGAACTGGACGAAGAACTCAAGTCTACACGCGATGGATATGAGGAGGAAATAGCAACACTAGTGGAGAATAGCGATGATCTGAAGAAGAAGCTAAAGGTATTCATGGGATTCCCTGCAACTGGAGGAGAAGACGAAGATTGCACCTGTCCAGAGAACTACATCATCATCGACGACACCGACTCGGATCCAGACGATAGCGATGATGACTATGTTGATGAAGTTGGAGCAGATATCATGGAGTCTTCATCGGAGCAGTTTTTCTAGTCAACCACCATAACAGTAGTAGTATTCCCCCATGTATCTAGTATAGTCTGATCACTTTTGTAACAATAGTTAGACCATTGTATGCCCTTATTTGAATTGAATAAAGTGTTTTGATTGCAAGTTTGTCTCATGTGCATATGGGTAGTGTTTTCCCTCTAGACCTCATTTCTATTCTATATTCTCATATTTTCTAAACCCTCATATGCCTCCGAGACGTGACAATGGATTTGCTTTCCCACCGGAGCTCACTTAGTTGATCCAGCAGCAGAATGGCTTGATGCAGTTGCTAGTCCAGAATCAGAATCAGGGGAATAACAACAACAACAACCCACCACCACCACCACTTGTTGATCACTTAACCCGTTTTCTTAGGCTAAATCCGCTGGTGTTCTCCAGTAGCACCGAGCCGATTCTTGCAGATGATTGGCTCCGCAAGACAGGAAGGGAGTTGACCACTGCAGGATGCACGGATGCGGAAAGGGTGCGCTTTGTCGCACATCAGCTTGAAGGACCCGCAGCATCATGGTGGGAGAATTTCGCAGCCACTTATCTGCTACCTCTTGAGCACTGCGTTGGATTTCCCCGAAGAGGAGAGGATGATGCAGTAAAGTAGCGTAAGTATTTCCCTCAGTTTTTGAGAACCAAGGTATCAATCCAGTAGGAGGTCACGCACAAGTCCCTCGTACCTGCACAAAACGATAGCTACTCGCAACCAACGCGATTAGGGGTTGTCAATCCCTTCACGGTCACTTACGAGGGTGAGATCTGATAGAGATGATAAATAATATTTTTGGTATTTTTGATATAGAGATGCAAAGTGAAAAGTAAAAGGAAAAGTAAAAAACAAAGCAAGTATTGAAGTAATGGAGATTGATATGATGAGAATAGACCCGGGGGGCATAGGTTTCACTAGTGGCTTCTCTCAAGAGCATAAGTATTCTACGGTGGGTGAACAAATTACTATTGAGCAATTGATAGAATTGAGCATAGTTATGAGTATATCTAGGTATGATCATGTATATAGGCATCACGTCTGAGACAAGTAAACCGAAACGATTCTGCATCTACTACTATTACTCCACTCATCGACCGCTATCCAGCATGCATCTAGAGTATTAAGTTAAAAACAGAGTAACGCCTTAAGAAAGATGACATGATGTAGAGGGATAACTTCATGCAATATGATAAAAACCCCATCTTGTTATCCTCGATGGCAACAATATAATACGTGCCTTGCAACCCTTTCTTTCACTGGGTAAGGACACCGCAAGATCGAACCCAAAGCTAAGCACTTCTCCCATTGCAAGAACTACCAATCTAGTTGGCCAAACCAAACGGATAATTCGAAGAGACTTGCAAAGATAACTCAATCATACATAAAAGAATTCAAAGAAGGTTCAAATATTATTCATAAATAAGCTAGACATAAACCCACAATTCATCGGTCTCAACAAACACACCACAAAAAGAAGATTACATCGAATAGATCTCCACAAGAGAGGGGGAGAACATTGTATTGAGATCCAAAAAGAGAGAAGAAGCCATCTAGCTACTAACTATGGACCCGAAGGTCTGAGGTAAACTACTCACACTTCATCGGAGAGGCTATGGTGTTGATGTAGAAGCCCTTCGTGGTGGATGCCCCCTCCGGCGGAGCTCCGAAACAGGCCCCAAGATGGGATCTCGTGGATACAGAAAGACCTAGGGAATTTGAGGAAGCCCATTGTAAGAATATACAAGCCAAGTTCTATAATGAAAAATTCCCACTAGTATAAAAAGACAACTTATGAGACTTACATGAAGAACAAGGTGCTACTTTGAAGCACAACTTATGAGACTCGCTATATGAAGAACAAGGTGCTGCTTTGAAGCACAAGTGTGGCAAAAGAGATAGTAGCATTGCCTTATTTATTTATTTTCTTTCTTTTTGCCTTCTTTTTTTCTTTAGGCCTTTATCTCTTTTTGTTTGGCCAATGCTCTAATAATGATGATCATCACACTTCTATTGATTACAACATAAGGATTACAACTCGAAACTTATAACAAGATATGAATCTATATGAATGCCTCCAGCGGTGTACCGGGATGGTGCAATGAATCAAGAGTGACATGTATGAAAAATAATGCATGGTGGCTTTGCCACAAATACGATGTCAACTACATGATCATGCAATGGCAATATGACAAAAGTAATGTATGTCATGAATATGATGATGGAAGTTGCATGGCAATATATCTCGGAATGGCTATGGAAATGCCATGATAGGTAGGTATGGTGGCTGTTTTGAGGAAGATATAAGGAGGTTTATGTGTGTTAGAGTGTATCGTGTCACGGGGTTTGGATGCACCGGCGAAGTTTGCACCAACTCTCAAGGTGAGAAAGGGCAATGCACGGTACCGAAGAGGCTAGCAAAGGCGGAAAGGTGAGAGTGTGTATAATCCATGGACTCAACATTAGTCAAAAGAACTCATATACTTATTGCAAAAATTTAGAAGTCATCAAAAATCAAGTACTACGCGCATGCTCCTAGGGGGATAGATTGGTAGGAAAAGACCATCGCTCGTCCCCGACCGCCACTCGTAAGGATGCACAAGCCAGGTACACTTCATGTTTCAAATTTGTTACACAACTTTAACCATACGTGCATGCTACGAGACTTGCAAACTTCAACACAAGCATTTCTAAAATTCACAACTACTCAACTAGCACGACTTTGATATTATTACCTCCATACCTCAAAACAATTATCAAGCTTCAAACTTATCTTAGTATTCAACGCACTCAAAAGAAAGTTTCACATATCTTGAATACCAAGTATATTAAAATTAAGCAAATTACCATGCTATTAACGACTCTCAAAATAATCTAAGTGAAGCATGAGAGATCAATAGTTTCTTTAAAACAAATCCACCACCGTGCTCTAAAAGATCTTAGTGAAGCACTAGAGCAAAAATTATCACACTCAAAAGATATAAGTGAAGCACTATGAGCAAAACTATCAAGCTCAAAAGATATAAGTGAAGCACATAGAGTATTCTAGAAAATTCCAATTGGTGTATGGCTCTCTCAAAAGGTGTGTACAGCAAGGATGATTGTGGTAAACTAACAAGAAAAGACGCAAATAATACAAGACGCTCCAAGCAAAACACATATCATGTGGTGAATAAAAATATAGCTCCAAGTAAATTACCGATAGAAGTAGACGAAAGAGGGGATGCCTTCCGGGGCATCCCCAAGCTTTGACTTTTTGGTGTCCTTGGATTATCTTGGGGGTGCCATGGGCATCCCCAAGCTTAGGCTCTTGCCACTCCTTGTTCCATAATCCATCAAAAGAATTCACCCAAAACTTGAAAACTTCACAACACAAAACTCAATAGAAATCTCGTGAGCTCCGTTAGTGAAAGAAAACAAAAGACTACTTTAAGGTACTGTAATGAACTCACTCTTTATTTATTTTGGTGTTAAACCTACTGTATTCCAACTTCCTTATGGTTTATAAACTAATATATTAGCCATAGATGCATTGAAATAAGCAAACAACACATGAAAAACAGAATCTGTCAAAAACAGAACAGTCTGTAGCAATCTGTAACTAACGCAAACTTCTGGAACTCTACAAATCCTACCAACATAGGACGTACTGGAAATTTTATTTATTGATCAGCATCAAAAAGAATCAATGCAAAATATCTTTTCTGTGATTTATTCATTTTTTTCTCGTGAGCGCAAAGTTTCTGTTTTTCAGTAGAATCAAATCAACCATCATCATAGTTTATCCTATAGGTTCCACTTGGCACAAACACTAATTAAAACATAAAACCACATCAAAACAGAAAGTAGAAACAAAACTTAACACTAAACAGGAGCAAAAACAAAAAACAAAAAATAAAATTGGGTTGCCTCCCAACAAGCGCTATCGTTTAACGCCCCTAGCTAGGCATAAAAGCAAGGATAGATCTAGGTTTTGCCAGTTTTGCCATCTTTGGTAGGCAATCCATAAGTGGCTCTCGTGATAGATTCATAAGGTAATTTTATTTTCTTTCTAGGGAAGTGTTCCATGCCCTTCTTTAAGGGAAATTGGAATCTAATATTCCCTTCCTTCATATCAATAATCGCACCAATCGTTCTAAGGAAAGGTCTACCAAGAATAATAGGACATGAAGGATTGCAATCTATATCAAGAACGATAAAATATACGGGCACATAATTCCTATTTGCAACAATAAGAACATCATTAATTCTTCCCATAGGCTTTTTAATAGTGCAATCCGCAAGATGCAAGTTTAGAGAGCAATCTTCAAAGTCACGGAAATCTACCAAATCACACAAAGTTTTGGGAATAGTGGAGACACTAGCACCCAAATCACACAAGGCATGAAACTCATAATTTTTAATTTTTATTTTAATAGTAGGTTCCCATTCATCATAGAGTTTTCTAGGGATAGAAACTTTCAACTCAAGTTTTTCTTCAAAAGATTGCATCAAGGCATCAGTAATGTGTTCGGTAAAGGCCTTATTTTGACTATAAGCATGAGGAGAATTTAGCATAGATTGCAACAAGGAAATACAATCAATTAGAGAGAAATTTTCATCAATTTCATCATCAAGGTTTAAAAACTCCGAATTCTTATAACGCCTTCTAGGTAAAGGAAGATCATATTCAGTTTCATCAAGATTCATATGGAAAAACAAAGATTTAATGGGGGACAGATCAATAACTTTTAGATCTTCATCTTGATTTTCATAGGAATTGGAACAACATGCTTTAATAAAGGCATCTTTGGAAGCACGCATCCTAGCGGTTCTTACTTTGCACTCATCAATGGAAATTCTCATAGCTTTGAGAGACTCATTGATATCATGTTTAGGAGGAATAGATCTAAGCTTTAAAGAATCAATTTCAAGAGAAATTCTATCAACGTTCCTAGCCAAATCATCAACTTTAAGCAATTTCTCTTCAAGCAAAGCATTAAAATTCTTTTGTGAATTCATAAACTCTTTAACACTACTCTCAAATTCAGAGGGCATCTTATTAAAATTTCCATAAGAGTTGTTGTAGGAATCTCCATAATTATTAGAAGGATTACTAGGAAAAGGCCTAGGATAAAAATTCCCTCTATACGCGTTGTTACCAAAATTATTCCTACCAACAAAATTCACATCCATAGATTCATTATTATTCTCAATCAAAGTAGACAAGGACATATCATTAGGATCAGAAGAAACACTCTTAGTAGCAAATAATTTCATAAGTTCATCCATCTTTTCACTCAAAACATTAATTTCTTCTATCGCATGCACTTTTTTATTAGTAGATCTTTCAGTATGCCATTGAGAATAATTTAACATAATATTATCTAGAAGTTTAGTAGCATCTCCTAGAGTGATTTCCATAAAAGTGCCTCCCGCGGCCGAATCTAAAAGATTTCTAGAAGCAAAGTTCAATCCGGCATAAAAAATTTGTATAATCATCCACAAGTTCAAACCATGAGTAGGACAATTACGTATCATTAATTTCATTCTCTCCCAAGCTTGTGCAACATGTTCATGATCAAGTTGCTTAAAATTCATAATATCGTTCCTAAGATAGATAATCTTAGCGGGAGGAAAATACTTAGAGAAAAAAGCATCTTTGCATTTGTTCCAAGAATCAATACTATTTTTAGGCAAAGATGAAAACCAAGCTTTAGCACGATCTCTAAGCGAAAAAGGAAATAGCTTCAATTTAACGACATCATTATCGACATCTTTTTTCTTTTGCATATCACATAAATCAACGAAGCTATTCAGATGAGTAGCGGCATCTTCACTAGGAAGGCCGGCGAATTGATCTTTCATAATAAGATTCAACAAAGCAGTATTGATTTCACAAGATTCAGTATTGGCAAGAGGAGCAATCGGAGTGCTAAGGAAATCATTATTATTGGTATTGGTGAAGTCACACAATTTGGTAGCATCTTGATCCATCGCGACAAACAAGCAATCCATCACACGAGCAAACAAAAAAGGCAAACGAAAAAAAGGCGAAAGGGAAAGAGAGGAGGAGATTGAGAAAGAGAGGGCGAATAAAACGGCAAGGGTGAAGTGGGGGAGAGGAAAATGAGAGGCAAATAATGCAATGCGAGAGATAGGGATTGTGATGGGTACTTGGTATGGTTGACTTTTGCGCAAACTCCCCGGCAACGGCGCCAGAAATTCTTCTTGCTACCTCTTGAGCACTGCGTTGGATTTCCCTGAAGAGGAGAGGATGATGCAGTAAAGTAGCATAAGTATTTCCCTCAGTTTTTGAGAACCAAGGTATCGATCCAGTAGGAGGTCACGCACAAGTCCCTCGTACCTGCACAAAACGATAGCTACTCATAACCAACGCAATTAGGGGTTGTCAATCCCTTCACGGTCACTTACGAGGGTGAGATCTGATAGAGATGATAAATAATATTTTTGGTATTTTTGATATAGAGATGCAAAGTGAAAAGTAAAAGGCAAAGTAAAAAACAAAGCAAGTATTAAAGTAATGGAGATTGATAAGATGAGAATAGACCCGGGGGCCATAGGTTTCACTAGTGGCTTCTCTCAAGAGCATAAGTGTTCTACGTGGGTGAACAAATTACTATTGAGCAATTGATAGAATTGAGCATAGTTATGAGTATATCTAGGTATGATCATGTATATAGGCATCACGTCCGAGACAAGTAAACCGAAACGATTCTGCATCTACTACTATTACTCCACTCATCAACCGCTATCCAGCATGCATCTAGAGTATTAAGTTAAAAACAGAGTAACGCCTTAAGCAAGATGACATGATGTAGAGGGATAAATTCATGCAATATGATAAAAACCCCATCTTGTTATCCTCAATGGCAACAATACAATATGTGCCTTGCAACCCTTTCTATCACTGGGTAAGGACACCCCAAGATCGAACCCAAAGCTAAGCACTTCTCCCATTGCAAGAACTACCAATCTAGTTGGCCAAACCAAATGGATAGTTCGAAGAGACTTGCAAATATAACTCAATCATACATAAAAGAAATCAGAGAAGATTCAAATATTATTCATAGATAAGCTGGATCATAAACCCACAATTCATCGGTCTCAACAAGCACACCGCAAAAAGAAGATTACATCGAATAGATCTCCACAAGAAAGGGGGAGAACATTGTATTGAGATCCAAAAAGAGAGAATAAGCCATCTAGCTACTAACTATGGACCCGAAGGTCTGAGGTAAACTACTCACACTTCATTGGAGAGGCTATGGTGTTGATGTAGAAGCCCTCCGTGGTGGATGCCCCCTCCGGCGGAGCTCTGGAACAGGCCCCAAGATGGGATCTCGTGGATACAGAAAGTTGCGGCGGTGGAATTAGGTTTTTGGCTCTCCCCTTGATCTGTCGGGGTACGTAGGTATATATAGGAGGAAGGAGTACGTCGGTGGAGCAACAGGGGGCCCACAAGGTAGGGGGGCGCGCCCAGGGGGGAGGGCGCGCCCCCACCCTCGTGAACGCCTCGGTTGTTCCTTGGAGCAGGGTCCAAGTCTCCTGGATCACGTTCGGTGAGAAAATCATGTTCCCGAAGGTTTCATTCCGTTTGGACTCCGTTTGATATTTTGTTTCTTCGAAACACTGAAATAGGCAAAAAACAGCAATTATGGGCTGGGCCTCCGGTTAATAGGTTAGTCCCAAAAATAATATGAAAGTAGAAAATAAATGCCAATATAGTCCAAAGCAGTACATAAAGTAGCATGGAGCAATCAAAAATTATAGATACGTTGGAGACGTATCATTATCCTGTGGACACTGTCACATGGGATCAATTTCAGCTGGCTTTCCGTACTGCCCATGTTTCAGCAGGAGCTATGGCCATTAAGAAGTGTGAGTTTCGCAACTTGCGCCAAGGAGGACGGACAGTTGGCTAGTATGTGGATGACTTTAGTAAGTTAGCATGTTATGCCCCAGATGACGTTGCTACGGATGCAGCTAAGCAGGAGAAGTTTCTGGAAGGACTGAATGATGAGCTGAGCATGCAGTTGATGGTAGAAAGTTTCAACAACTACCAGGAGTTGGTAGACCGTGCTCTTATGATTGAAGGGAAGCAGCAGCAGATTGAAAACCGCAGGAGGAAGTATGGACAGGGAAGAACAATTCTAGAGCTCAGCAGAAGCCTTGTTTTACCCCAAACTCGGGAGGACATTTCCAGCATACCCATGGAGGAGGTAGTTCACATAACTATAGTGGCCCCAAGAATGGTAATGGGAATGGAGGAAGCAACGGCCAGAACCGTACCAACCCATCAACACCAGCCAAGAGGGATCTGAGCCACATCACCTGTTACAAATGCCAAAAGACTGGACATTGTGCCACTGAATGTCCTGAAGCGAAGAACGGTAATGGCAACGGAAGCTCTGGGAAGAAGCCAAACCCTTTCAATAGGGGACAGGTGAACCACGTTAATGTGGAGGAGGTTGAAGCCCAGCCAGATGCAGTAATAGGTAAGTTTTTGGTTAAGTCCTTTACTGCAATCGCTCTTTTTGATACGGGTGCATCGCATTCATACATATCAACGGGATTTGTGGATAAGTATAAATTGCCCACCAAAGTTCTTAGCACACCTATGTTAGTAAGCTCACCAGGAGCGGAGTATATGGCTAGTCGAGGTTGTTTTCAAGTGCCATTAAGTATAGGTAGACATGTTTTCCCCTCGGATTTAATCATTTTGGAATCTCAAGGTTTGGATGTAATTCTGGGTATGGATTGGCTATCGTTGTATGGAGGAAACATCGATTGCGCCAGTAAGTCAATTTTGCTTACTGCCCCAGAAGGGAGAAGGATCAAGTATGTATCAAGACACGAGCCGAAGAGGATGCAAGTAAATTCCTTATCAGGAGTTGTGCAGGAGGAAGTACCAGTGGTGAAGGATTTCCCTGATGTATTTCCGGAAGAGTTGCCAGGCATGCCACCGAATAGAGACATTGAGTCTTTGATTGAGCTTTTGCCAGGCATAGGTCCGATATCTAAGAGACCGTACCGGATGCCTGCAAAAGATTTGGAAGAGATTAAAAAGCAGATTAAGGAGTTACTGGATAAAGGATATATTCGCCCAAGTTCTTCGCCTTGGGGATCACCGGTACTTCTAGTGGAGAAGAAGGACGGATCATTGAGGATGCTTGTTGATTATCGAGGATTGAATGCAGTAACAATCAAGAACAAGTACCCACTACCGATGATCAATGATCTGTTTGACCGATTGCAAGGAGCTAAGGTATTTTCCAAGATCGATTTGCGATCAGGATACCATCAGCTGAAGATTCGAGAGCATGATATACCTAAGACGGCTTTTACCACCAGTTATGGGCTGTATGAGTACACCGTTATGTCATTTGGTCTGACTAACGCACCTTCCTATTTCATGAACATGATGAACAAGGTGTTTATGGAGTTTTTGGATAAGTTCGTCGTGGTGTTCATTGATGATATTTTGGTCTACTCGAAGAACGAAGAGGAGCATAAGGAGCATTTGCGTTTGGTACTGGAGAAGCTAAGAGAACACCAGTTATACGCCAAGTTTAGCAAATGTGAATTTTGGTTGAAGGAAGTTGGATTCCTCGGACATGTTATATCCGGAGAAGGTATAGCAGTAGACCCCACCAGGGTTGTCACTGTAACAAACTTGGAAGCACCAACAACAGTTGGAGAGATCTAGAGTTTTCTTGGACTCACAGGATACTACCGGAGATTTATTGAGAGCTTTTCGAAGATTGCAAAATGCATGACGGAGTTGTTAAAGAAGGATACCAAGTTCGTTTGGACTGAGCAATGTGAGGCCAGTTTCCAGGAGTTGAAGGAACGTTTGGTTACCTCGTCAGTATTGATTCTGCCGGACCAGAGAAAGGATTACGAGGTGTATTGCGACGCTTCACGTCGAGGACTTGGAGCAATGCTTATGCAGGAGGGGAGAGTTGTTTCATATGCTTCATGACAGCTTAAGCCCCATGAGTTGAATTATGCTACCCATGATTTGGAGTTAGCAGCCGTAGTGCATGCATTGAAGACCTGGAGGCATTTTCTCATATGAAACCATTGTGAGGTGTATACGGATCTCAAGAGTTTGAAGTACATTTTCACACAGAAGGAGTTGAATCTCAGGCAAAGGAGATGGTTGGAACTCATCAAAGATTATGATATGAGATTGCATTATCACTCGGGAAAGGCTAACGTAGTAGCCGACGCGTTGAGCTGAAGGAGCCATGTCAACACCCTCATGAATGGTGAAAGGATCGATATGGTTGACTAGAGGGGGGTGAATAGGCAACTAAATTTTTTTAGACTTTTCTTTAACAATTAAAAAACTTGCAATGAAATAGGTTGTCTAGATGTGCAACTACGTGGACAACCTATATGATGCAAAGACAATAAGCACACAAGCAAGCAATAGATATAACTCAAGTAAGCTTGCAAAAGTAAAGGGACAAGATAACCAAGAGTGGAGCCGGTGGAGACGAGGAAGTGTTACCGAAGTTCCTTCCTTTTAAGGGGAAGTACGTCTCCGTTAGAGCGGTGTGGAGGCACAATGCTCCCCAAGAAGCCACTAGGGCCACCGTAATCTCCTCACGCCCTCACACAATGCGAGATGACGTGATTCCACTATTGGAGCCCTTGAAGGCGGCAACCGGACCTTTTACAAACAAGATTGGGGCAATCTCCACAACACTTGGAGGCTCCCAACAACACCATGAAGCTTCACCACAATGGAGTATGGCTTCGAGGTGACCTCAACCGTCTAGGGTGCTCAACACCCAAGAGTAACAAGATCCGCTAGGGATAAGTGGGGGGAATCAAATATCCTATGGTGGAAGTGTAGATCGGGCCCTTGTCACCCAATCCCGAGCAAATCAACAAGTTTGATTGGCTAGGGAGAGAGATCGAGCGAAAATGGAGCTTGGAGCAACAATGGAGCTTAGAGGTGGAAGAGGTAGACAACTAGAGGTAGAAGACGCCCCTTATATAGTCATGGGAAAAATCCAACCGTTATCCACAAGTTCAGCCTGCGACACGCGGTACTACCGCTCCAGGGGCACGGTACTACGGCGAGGCCGCGCGGTACTACCGTGGTGGACCATGGTACTTCCGTGACAACAGCAGAGGCCGGGACTTGCCTGACTAGGGTGCAGTACTACCGCTCGCGCGGTACTACCGCTCCCCCTTGCGGTACTACCGCAAGGCAGGGAAGTCATGGCCTGCGAAGAGCGCGGATAAAATAAATTACATCCGTGCCTACTTCCGCTGAAATGAGGTGGTACAAAAATCCGACGCGGTACTACCGCTCTCGAGGCGCGGTACTACCGTTGCGGGCGCGGATGTAAAAAATTACATCCGCGCCTACTACCGTGACGCTGCGATACTAGGTAGGAGGGCCTTGGTACTACGACTCCTGGGGAGCGGTACTACCGTGGGTCCCCGCGGTACTACCGCGCTGGACGAGCGGTACTACCGTGGGTGGCGCGGATGTAAAAAATTACATCCGCCCCTACTACCGTACCAAAGCGGCACTAGGCATGGGAGCCGCGGTACTACGGCTCAAGAGGAGCGGTACTACCGTGACCCACAGTGGTACTACCGCTGGTACTTGCGGTACTACCGCAAGTACATCAGTAGTCGTCAGATTTCAGCACAACCAAGATAATGAAGGGAAGCTCCAAAGTGCAGGGAAAGGTAGGACAAGTGTACGTGTTGATTCCACCCAAACCTTTCCGACGCGGACCCCCTCTTAATACTACGTCTCTCCTACGACTCAAATCCACCAAAGAGAAACGTAGAACAACGCCGACTTCAATAGTCTCCGAGGGGCACCGAATCGTCTTGTGCCTAGTGATGAAGAATCTGAGAAACTCAAGGCACATGATTAGTCCGCAAAAGCATTGTCATCAATCACCAAAACACCTAAGGGATAAAATTGCCCTTACAATCTCCCCCTTTTTGGTGAATTGATGACAACATGGGATTTGCATAAAGATAAGATGATTTAGAGCGAGGGCAAACCCCACCTCTCTAAAATATAGATGGGCTCCCCCTAGATGTGTGCACTCTAGATGAATGCTTTGGACTGCATAGCACACAGACTAGGATCAACACTCCCCCTATATTTTAGAGACCAAGGCACGATAAATAACATAGCAAAGCATAAATATAGCATAATATAACACAAGCTTGCTAGGATAGATAGAGTGCAAACGTCTTACACCAGACGAAGTAAAGCCACCGAGGTTCAAACGAGAAAGCAGCAAATAGTTCAACCGAGAAAGCAGCAAACACACGACACACACTCGCAAATCCCTACACTCTCTCCCCCTTTGGCATCGAGACGCCAAAAAGGTAGAGAGGACACCTACACACAAGAGGTGGCTCAAGCAGGGAACTCGTCCCAACCCTCTCCGTCGGTCTCCTCGGCAGCAGGGATGGTCTCCTCGACATCCTCCTCAGAATCAGTCCACCTGTAGCCATGCTTCTCCATCCACTCGGCCTCTGGAGTGATGCGCTCCTCAGACCCGCCAGACACTGCCTCACCATAGAGCTGCATGATCTTGTTGTCCCGGTGATGACTCTCCTTGGACGCCACGTGAGTCCTGTACTGCCCCTTGGCTTGCATGCAGAAAAGAGTTTTCATCTTGTCCTTCAGCTTCTTGGCCCATGATGGCATAGTGGAACTCTGGGAAGGCCTAGCAGCACGGCCCTCAGCAACATCCTCGGCGCCAGCATCCTCCTCATCAGCAGCAGCCCTAGTAGCAGTCGCCTCGGCACGAGTAGTGGTGTTGGCCTAGTTGGATTTGATACACAGACAGATGGGCTCATGGCGAATCTAGTCAGGAGCAAGGAACTCCTCACCAGGGAACATCTTCTCCCAAGTCTTCGAAATCAGCAGAAACAGATAGGGCCCATAGATAGGCACCTTGCGATTGAACACTGCAAACCGGAGCTCACACCACATGATGTGTGATACATCAAGTGGCTGAGACTGAGTCGAACGAGCCTCCTCGCAAATGAGCATCATATCCACCATATAGGCATGAACCTTGTCTTTGTCACCGATGCGAGGGAACAAGGAGTTGCGGAAGATGCGGTACATGATATCCAGAAAAGAGTTGAGCACCAAAGTTGTCTTGCCATTGGCGAGCACCTTCTCAACCATGAATGGTGCAAGCCTGTCCTTGTTAGCAGACTCAGCATTGGCATGGGGGCGAACACCCATTGGAGTGTTGAGCCCAACATCAGGAACCTGGAGAAGATCCATGAACTCCTTCCAGGTAGCAGACAGCTGACGGCCATTGGTCATCCAGGTCATCCTCCATTCCTCATTGGAGTGAAAGTAGACTGAGGCAAAGAACTGACAGATAAGCTCAGGGTCATAGTCAAGGTGGAAGGATAACACATGCTCAATGCCAAACTGCTCCACCAAGTCCAGAGCCTCTCCAAAGTAGTCACGGAACTTGTCCTTCCTCATGTGATGCATATCAATCCACTTCACCTCCACGTAGGTATTCTGCTTGTTCTTGATGACATCCAGATAGATGTTGGTCTGTTGCTTGTTCCAGAACAGCTCACAGCCTCTGACAGTGGAACCCGGGTGCACATAAGGGTGAAGCTTCCTGAGACGGACATAATCAGCTGGGGCAATCTCATCCATGCCCTTAGCGGGCTCCTTGTGCTTGCTAGCTGAGGTCTTGACATTGCGCTTGGAGGCAGACGAGCCCTCTGGTACATCACCTGGGTTGTGCAGACGTTTGGATCCAGTGTCACGATTGGGATTGGACCGATGAGAGCCACCACCTAATACACACACGCAAAACACCAAAGACGCGAAGAATATCAATGCAAAGGCCACGAAAAAACACATGAAACACATAGAAGGCATACTAGAAAGATGGCATGCGATAGATGTGAGCCACGGTAGAACTGCCACTGCCTGTGGTACTAAAATATTAGTACCGCTCCAAACACGGTAGTACCGTGTGAGGTCACGGTAGTACCATGGTTGGAGCAGAAGTAAAATTTTAGTACCGCACAGAGCGCGGTAGTACCGCTCCCGAAGGGTGGTAGTACCGTGGAAGCAGTAGTACCGCGCCAGTCGGGCGGTAGTACCGCGTCGCGTCAGATCCAACCGGCGGTTTGAATCTGAAAAGAACCGCGAAACAACGGCGGTGCTACGGTGATCGAATCTAGCGCAAGACAACAATACAAGTATAAATCCTATGCAATACCACGCTCCTTCATCCTACTCTTGCAGAGATTAAGCCTAAGAATCTCAAGAACTCACAAGCCTCCCCAAAACCTAGAAACACCAAACCCAAGGAACAAGGAGAGGGAGTTGGGGGAAAACCTTGATCCATAGCAAGAGCACGTGGTGGGGAACGAACCCACTGGACGGAATCACGGGAGGGTAGCCGGTGGAGGAGATCCGGCGACTGACGCCGGCTCCGTTCTTGAGCGAGGGAGAGAGAAAGAGGCGATGTGGGGGAAGAACTGCGAATGGGTATGGGGAGTTAGAACTCCCCCTGCCCGTCCTTATCCCCACGGGCCCAAACCGGCGCGGTAGTACCGCGTATCATCGCGGTAGTACCGCTCAGGCGGAAGTACCGCACCGTGGCGGTAGTACCGCTCAACCAGGCGGCAGTAAAAAATTACTGCCGCGTGGTGACGGTAGTACCGTGCTCCCTCGAGCGGTATTACCGTGGCGGGCTGCGGTAGAACCATAGCTGGCCGCGGTAGTACCGTGAACTCAAGTCACCGCAAGTTTCAACAAGAGGAACAAAGCCTTTGCACTGAAACTTTTCACACACAACAAACCTCAAGAACAAGCACAAACCAGAGGCAGAGAGACAACAAGAAACCACCAAGAGACAAAGCCTCTCGAGGAGAGAGGGCGGTGGCTGAAGCCACCTATGTTTGAGTTGGATGGTATGGCACCGCAAAGAATTATCCTTGGGCCCATGACCAAAACTCGTCTTTGAAGCACAAGTACCATCAAAAATGGCTAATGTGAAAGAGGTGATCGATTTATGCATGATGTGGGAAGGAAGAGTTCATTGAGAGAACAACACTCCCCCTATGTCCATGCCTACACCTAAACTAGACAACACGTTGAGTGTGGTGGGGGGTGTACGGGTTCAAGTCACATTGCTCAAATCAATGATATTTAGCTCATGCCTTAACTCGCGAAATCTTGCTTCATCCAAGGGCTTCGTGAAAATATCTGCAAGGTTATCATGAGTGTTGACATACTTGAGCTCGATCTCCCGTCGCCTAATGTGATCCCGGATGAAGTGATACCGAATCTCAATGTGCTTCATCTTGAAGTGTTGTACCGGGTTGAGAGAAATCTTGATGGCACTTTCATTATCACACCAAAGAGGCACTTTGTCACAAATGACACCATACTCCTTTAGAGTTTGCCTCATCCATAGGAGTTGAGCACAACAACTACCGGCCGCCACATACTCCGCTTCGGTGGACGAGAGAGACACACAACTTTGCTTCTTGGAAGACCAACTTACCAAAGAGCAACCAAGAAATTGGCACCCTCCGGAAGTGGACTTCCTATCCACTTTGTCCCCCGCCCAATCGGAATCCGTGAAACCTTCAAGCTTGAAATTTTGTCCTCTTGGGTACCATAAGCCAAAGTTTGGGGTATGAGCCAAATATCAAAAGATTCGCTTGACCGCCATATGGTGACTTTCCTTTGCTGTGGCTTGAAACCGTGCACACATCCCCACACTCAACATGATATCCGGTCTAGATGCACAAAGGTAAAGCAAGGAGCCAATCATGGAGCGATATACCTTTTGATCCACCGCTTTACCATTGGGATCGATGTCAAGTTGGCACTTGGTAGGCATTGGTGTAGTAGCCGGCTTGACATCACTTAGCTTGAATCTTTTAAGCATGTCTTGAGTGTATTTGGCTTGGTTGATGAAGGTTCCTTCTCTTCTTTGTTTGATGTCAAAACCAAGGAAGAACTTTAACTCTCCCATCGAAGACATCTTGAACTTGGAGGTCATGAGAGCGGCAAATTCCTCATTGAAAGCTTTGTTAGGAGAACCAAAGATAATATCATCAACATATAGTTGGCATACAAACAACTCCCCTTTGACCTTCTTAGTAAAAAGAGAGGGATCGATTTGTCCAACTTCAAATCCACGATCTTGTAGCAACTCGGTAAGGTGGTCATACCACGCATGTGGGGCTTGTTTAAGGCCATAGAGTGCCTTATCGAGTTGATGCACATGATCCGGGAAGTAGGGGTCCTCGAACCCGGGGGGTTGCTTGACATAAACCAACTCATTAATAGGACCATTAAGAAAAGCACTTTTCACATCCATTTGTTGCAACTTAAAGTTGTGATGGGAAGCTTAAGCAATCAACAAACGAATGTATTCAAGACGAGCAACGGGAGCAAAGGTTTCACCATAGTCGATACCCTCGACTTGGGAGTAGCCTTGTGCTACCAATCTTGCCTTGTTGCGAATGATGTCCCCATGAGCATCTTGCTTGTTCTTGAAGATCCACTTGGTTCCAATGACGTTGTGGTTCCGCGAAGGTCTTGGAACCAATCTCCACACCTTGTTGTACTCGAAGTTGTTGAGTTCTTCATGCATGGCATTGAGCCAATCCGAGTCTTCGAGCGCCTCATAGACCTTTTGGGGTTCAACACAAGAGACAAACGCATGATGTTCACAATAGTTAGCTAATTGTCTACGAGTGCTTACCCCCTTTCTTAGGCTTCCAACCATGTTTTCCATGAGATGGCCTTTGGTGGTGAGCTTGGAAGCAATCTTCGCGGCACGACGCTCTAATTCCTCCTCGGGTGTGGAAGGAGGAAGGTTAACTTGATCATCTTGAGCGCCGTCTTGAGCTTGCTCATGGTCTTGAACTTGCTCGAGGGGGATAACTTGACCTTGGGCATCACTTAGAGGTTCACCACCATCTTGAGGTTGATCTTGCCCTTGGTCTTGTTAATGATGGTGAGGGCCTTCACTTTGTTATTCAGAAGTGTGTGGGTCTTGGGGAGGTGATGGCTCCACTTGAGTGGAGCATTGTCCTTCTCCTTCGGCCACAAGGGGTTCCTCAATGGGTAGGATATGACCAATACCCATTCTTCTTATGGCTTGGGGAGGAATTTCATCACCTACATCACAAGTACCACTTTGCTCCACTTGGGAGCCGTTATTTTCATCAAACTCTACGTTACACGTCTCCTCAATGAGTCCGTTGGACTTGTTGAGAACACGGTAAGCATGAGAGTTTGTAGCATAACCAACAAATATGCCCTCATGAGCTCTAGCATCGATTTAGACAAACGAACACCTTTCTTGAGAATGAAACACTTACACCCGAACACCCAAAAGTACTTGAGATTGGGCTTGTTCCCGGTGAGTATCTCATATGGAGTCTTGTTCAAGCCTTTGCGGAGATAGAGCCGATTAGATGCATGACAAGTTGTGTTGATGGCTTCGGCCCAGAAGTTGTATGGAGACTTGAACTCCGCCATCATGGTCCTTGCCGCGTCCATCAACGTCCGGTTCTTCCTCTCCGCAACACCATTTTGTTGAGGGGTATATGGTGCAGAGTATTGATGCTTGATCCCTTCATCACTAAGAAACTCATCCAAGGTGTAGTTCTTGAACTCGGTGCCGTTGTCACTTCTTATTGTCAAGATCTTTGCATTGTGTTGACGTTGAGCTTCATTTGCAAAGTCGATGACGGTTTGTTGAGTCTCACTCTTCCTCTTGAAGAAGTATACCCAAGTGTATCTTGAATAATCATCCACTATCACCAAGCAATACTTTCTACCCCCAAGACTATATGGAGGCCCAAAGAGGTCCATGTGCAGGAGCTCCAAGGGTCTCTTCGAGTAGATGATAGTCGGGGGAGGGTGAGCCGTCTCATGAAGCTTTCCTTCGGTACAAGCACTGCAAGCACGATCTTTGGCAAAACTAACATTCGTTAGTCCATGAACATGGTCCCCCTTGAGAAGATTTTGCAAAGATCTCATATTGACGTGTGCTAAACGGCGATGCCAAAGCCATCCCACATCAACTTTAGCCATTAGGCATGTCGCGGTCTTAGTGGGTTGCTCCGAAAAGTTAACCGCATAGAGACCGTTCTCGACATGCCCAACAAAGGATACTTTAAGAGTCTTGCTCCACAAGAGGGCCACGGTATCAATATCAAATAAGGTGGCAAAACCCATGAGTGCGAGTTGACGAACGGAAAGTAAATTGAACGCAAGGGACTCAACAAGCATGACTTTCTCGATCGTTAGATCATGAGAAATGACAACCTTGCCAAGACCCAATACCTTAGAATGTGAGGCATCACCCCATTCGACATTGGTGGGCATAGATGGGATCTTGTGCACGTCCACCACCAAGTCCTTGCTCCCGGTCATCTGATTTGTTGCTCCACTATCAAGCAACCATGATCCCCCACCGGAAGCAAACACCTACAAGAGATCAATGCTTGATTTTAGCTACCCATTGAGTAATGGGTCCTTTGATGTTAGTAACAAGGGTCTTAGGAACCCAAATAGACCATTCAATGTACTCATAAGGAGAACCAACAAATTTAGCATAAACATGCCCATCACTAGCACGGCACAACACATAAGATGGGTTAAAGTCGCCGGCTTTGTTGGGAGAGATGGCTTTGCGCTCTTTGGCATCACCACTCTTCCCATTGTTCTTCTTCTCCTTAGGAGCACCTTCTCCCTCTTTCACAAAAGTTTGCGTGAGCGGAGGAGGTCGATTGGTCTTGCTCTTCTTCTCCTTGTTCTTCTTCTTGTTCTTGGACTTGGGTGAGAACCCAACTCCCTCCTTGCCCACAACTTCCTTTTGATTTCTCAAAAGGTCATTTAGGTTCTTCTCGCCTTGTATGCATGACACAAGACCTTTCTCGAGTTGTTCCTTCAACTTGGCATTCTCCTCCACAAGATGCACATGCTCACAACATGGGTTAGTAGCATTTGCATTATCAATTAAGACCATGTGAGGAAATGTGGCCTTTTCCTTGGTTAGCTTAACTTGGAGTTGAGCATGAGACTCCTTGAGGGTGGCATGAGCACCTTTCAAGACCTTGTGGGCCTTGTCAAGTACATCAAACTCCTCCGTGAGTCTAACATGATCAACCCCAAGTTTAGCCTTCTCGGAAGCAAGAACACGAGACACAACAAGAGCATGATCAAGATCTTTCTTTAGTTTAGCATGACCATCGTTGTGTGACTCCTCAAGAGCCAAACAATGCTCACGCTCTTCCTTAAGAGCATTAGAGAGATCCGATATCTCATCGGCATAGTCACGACTATGACTTTCCATCTTAGAGATGGTTTCTTCATGAGCCTCGATCATGTCATTGGCTTCACCAAGTTGTTCCAAGAGAGCAACAAAGTGCTTCTTGGATTTGCCCTTAAGATTACTCATGAAGGACTCAAATTCATTGATCTCCTCATTAGACCCCTTACCATTATCAAAGTCATCCATTGACAGAGGGTTAGGAATAATGGTGGTTTTGATGTTAGGGGTTACCTTGTTGGTGGCCTTAGCCATGAGGCACTTGGCGGTGACGTTCTCGTTAGGTGCATCGAAGAGAGACACCCAGGGAGTTGTGACAATGGCAACGGATGCCATGGCCATTGTTTCACCATCTTCATCATCATCGTCATCCTCATGGTATTCTTCTTGAACCACCAACCCGCGAGAAGGAGTCTTCTTGGTGAAGTTGTTCTTGTTGGGGAAGGACTTGGCTTTGTCTTTTCGGATGAACTTGCCACCATTGTCTTCCCGCTTCTTGTAGGGACAATCTGCAAGGAAATGGCTAACATTGCCACAGTTGAAACAAGTTCTAACTCGTTGCTTCCCCTTAAGGCCACTTGAGTTGTTCTTGTTGAAGTTGGGTCTTGTATTCTTATTACTCCAAAATTGTCTTGAGGCAAGAGCCATGTGCTCATGATAATCATACTTCATGTCCTCGGGGTTGCTCTCCTCATCTTCCTCTTCTTCTTCTTCTTCCACACTAACCTTGGCCTTCAAGGCAAGATTGGGCTTCTTTGCCCTTTGAGAACGGAGCACCGCATTGTCGGCGGTCTTGTCCAAGATGCTCATTGCAACAAACTCATCCAACACTTCACTAGAGGTCATGGAGTGGAAGTCCGGTCTTTGGCGAATGACGGAGGACATGGCCTTGTTGTAGGGCATCATGGCCTTGAGGAACTTGCGCTTGATCCAGTTGTCATCCGTGTCCTTGCTCCCATGATCTCGGAGTGCGACTGCGAGTTTGCTCACTCTTCGAAAGAGCTCACGAGGTTCTTCATCCTCTTTCATTGCAAACTCATCGGCTTCATCTTGCACCACTTCATAGTTGGAGCGTTGAATGCTAGCACTTCCTTGATACAGACGCTCGACACATTTCCATGCTTCTTTAGCCATGGCATGAGGTCGAAGATGAGGGAGATCTTCGGGAAGGATTGCATCTTGGATGATGAAGAGAGCACTCTCATTGAATTGATTGTCCACTTCTTCTCGAGGGGTGAAGTTGCTTGGATCATGAGGATAGAAACCTTCTTCAATAATTCTCCAAAAGTTAGTGTTCACATGTTTTAAGTGACGCTTGAAGCGATAAAGCCAAGCGTCAAAATCTTCATTTTTCACATATTTAGGAGGAGGACCGGCATGATTCAAATGAGTAGAGGGGATCGGTCCTCTATACACCGGGGGTTCCACATTGGCAAAGATGCCGGTGCCATTTCTACCACTAGTAGACAGACTCTTTTCACTATTAGCTTCCCCCTTGTCGGGGTTAGCATCTGTCACCTTGTTAATGGGATCACCCACTTTCATCGGCAAGGTAGATAGTTTGAGTCCCTCTAGGAATTCAGAAAACATGCTTTTAACCTCGGCCGTCATGGAGGTTTTCAATGTGTCTAAAGCCACATTGAATTCCTCATGAGAGACCGAGGTTCCCCCTTCAGCCGAAGGGAAGATGGGATTCAGACCGGAGTGCTCCTCCGCACCGTCGTTGGTGTCAACCATACTCTTCGGACGGCAAAGTCCTTAATAAAGAGACGAGGCTCTGATACCAATTGAAAGGATCGATATGGTTGACTAGAGGGGGGTGAATAGGCAACTAACAATTTTTAGACTTTTCTTTAACAATTAAAAAACTTGCAATGAAATAGGTTGTCTAGATGTGCAACTACGTGGACAACCTATATGATGCAAAGACAATAAGCACACAAGCAAGCAATAGATATAACTAAAGTAAGCTTGCAAAAGTAAAGGGACAAGATAACCAAGAGTGGAGTCGGTGGAGACCAGGAAGTGTTACCGAAGTTCCTTCCTTTTAAGGGGAAGTACGTCTCCGTTAGAGCGGTGTGGAGGCACAATCCTCCCCAAGAAGCCACTAGGGCCACCGTAATCTCCTCGTGCCCTCACACAATGCGAGATGTCGTGATTCCACTATTGGAGCCCTTGAAGGCGGCAGTCGGACCTTTACAAACAAGATTGGGGCAATCTCCACAACACTTGGAGGCTCCCAACAACACCACGAAGCTTCACCACAATGGAGTATGGCTTCGAGGTGACCTCAACCGTCTAGGGTGCTCAACACCCAAGAGTAACAAGATCCGCTAGGGATAAGTGGGGGGAATCAAATATCCTGTGGTGGAAGTGTAGATCGGGCCCTTGTCACCCAATCCCGAGCAAATCAACAAGTTTGATTGGCTAGGGAGAGAGATCGAGCGAAAATGGAGCTTGGAGCAACAATGGAGCTTAGAGGTGGAAGAGGTAGACAACTAGAGGTAGAAGACGCCCCTTATATAGTCATGGGAAAAATCCAACCGTTATCCACAAGTTCAGCCCGCGACACGCGGTACTACCGCTCCAGGGGCACGGTACTACGGCGAGGCCGCGCGGTACTACCGTGGTGGACCATGGTACTTCCGTGACAACAGCAAAGGCCGGGACTTGCCTGACTAGGGTGCAGTACTACCGCTCGCGCGGTACTACCGCTCCCCCTTGCGGTACTACCGCAAGGCAGGGAAGTCATGGCCTGCGAAGAGCGCGGATGAAATAAATTACATCCGTGCCTACTTCCGCTGAAATGAGGTGGTACAAAAATCCGATACGGTACTACCGTTCTCGAGGCGCGGTACTACCGTTGCGGGTGCGGATGTAAAAAATTACATCCGCGCCTACTACCGTGACGCTGCGATACTAGGTAGGAGGGCCACGGTACTACGACTCCTGGGGAGCGGTACTACCGTGGGTCCCCGCGGTACTACCGCGCTGGACGAGCGGTACTACCGTGGGTGGCGCGGATGTAAAAAATTACATCCGCCCCTACTACCATACCGAAGCGGCACTAGGCCTGGGAGCCGCGGTACTACGGCTCAAGAGGAGCGGTACTACCGTGACCCACAGCGGTACTACCGCTGGTACTTGCGGTACTACCGCAAGTACATCAGTAGTCGTCAGATTTCAGCACAACCAAGATAACGAAGGGAAGCTCCAAAGTGCAGGGAAAGGTAGGACAAGTGTACGTGTTGATTCCACCCAAACCTTGTTGGGGAACATAGCAGAAATTCAAAATTTTCCTACGTGTCACCAAGATCTATCTATGGAGAGACCAGCAACGAGTAGAAAGAGAATGCATCTACATACCCTTGTAGATCGCTAAGCGGAAGCATTCAAGTGAACGGGGTTGATGGAGTCGTACTCGTCGTGATTCAAATCACCGATGATCCTAGTGCCGAACGGACGGCACCTCCGTGTTCAACACACGTACAGCCCGGTGACGTCTCCCAAGCCTTGATCCAGCAAGGAGAGAGGGAGAGGTTGAGGAAGACTCCATCCAACAGCAGCACAACGGCGTGGTGGTGGTGGAGGAGCGTGGCAATCCTGCAGGGCTTCGCCAAGCACCGCAGGAGAGGAGGAGTACTTGTGAGAGGGGGAGGGCTGCACCAAAACATCGTCTATAGCTCCCATGCGCCTCCCCACTATATATAGGGGTGGAGGGGCTGGTTTCTTGCCCTCCAAGTCCATTGGGGCGTTGGCCAAGGTGGGAGGAAAGAAATCTCATTATTTCCTTCCCCACCGATTGTTATCCCCCCTTTTTAGGGATCTTGATCTTATCCCTTCGGGATATGATCTTATTCCTTCTAAGGGGGGATCTTGGTGCACCTTGACCAGGGGTGTGGGGCCTTGCCCCCACTACCCACGTCCATGTGGGTCCCCCATGCAGGTGGGCCCCACTCCGGAACCTTCTAGAACCTTCCCGGTACAATACCGAAAAATCCCAAACATTTTCCGGTGGCCAAAATAGGACTTCCCATATATAAATCTTTACCTCCGGACCATTCCGGAACTCCTCGTGACGTCCAGGATCTCATCCGGGACTCCGAACAACATTCGGTAACCACATACAAACTTCCTTTATAACCCTAGCGTCATCGAACCTTAAGTGTGTAGACCCTACGGGTTCGGGAGACATGTAGACATGACCGAGACGTTCTCCGGTCAATAACCAACAGCGGGATCTGGATACCCATGATGGCTCCCACATGTTCCACGATGATCACATCGGATGAACCACAATGTCAAGGACTTAATCAATCCCGTATTCAATTCCCTTTGTCTATCGGTATGTTACTTGCCCGAGATTCGATCGTCGGTATCCAATACCTTGTTCAATCTCGTTACCGGCAAGTCACTTTACTTGTTCCGTAACACATCATCCCGTGATCAACTCCTTGGTCACATTGCGCATATGATGATGTCCTACCGAGTGGGCCCAGAGATACCTCTCCGTTTACACGGAGTGACAAATCCCAGTCTCGATCCACATAAAATAATAGATACTTTCGGAGATACCTGTAGTGCACCTTTATAGTCACCCAGTTACGTTGTGACGTTTGATACACCCAAAGCACTCCTACGGTATCCAGGAGTTACACGCTCTCATGGTCGAAGGAAGAGATACTTGACATTGGCAAAGCTCTAGCAAATGAACTACACGATCTTTTGTGCTAGTCTTAGGATTGGGTCTTGTCCATCACATCATTCTCCTAATGATGTGATCCCGTTATCAACGACATCCAATGTCCATAGCCAGGAAACCATGACTATCTGTTGATCACAACGAGCTAGTCAACTAGAGGCTCACTAGGGACATATTGTGGTCTATGTATTCACACGTGTATTACGGTTTCCGGATAATACCGTTATAGCATGAATAAAAGACAATTATCATGAACAAGGAAATATAATAATAATACTTTTATTATTGCCTCTAGGGCATATTTCCAACAAACCTTTCCGACGCGGACCCCCGCTTAATAGTATGGCTCTCCTACGACTCAAATCCACCAAAGAGAAACGTAGAACAACGCCGACTTCAATAGCCTCCGAGGGGCACCGAATCGTCTTGTGCCTAGTGATGAAGAATCTGAGAAACTGAAGGCACACGATTAGTCCGCAAAAGCATTGTCATCAATCACCAAAACACCTAAGGGATAAAATTGCCCTTAGAAATGGAGAGTTATCGAAGGAGTTAGCCGAGGACCTTCGTGAGCTATGTTTGGAGATAGTTCCGAGAGGATATTTAGCAGCATTGGAGATTCAGTCTACTTTGATGGATAAGATCAGAGAAGCTTAGAAGACTGACAAAGAGATTGCTGATATAAAGAAGAGGATGAGCCAAGGAAAAGCTAAGGGATTTCGTGAGGATGAGCACGATACCTTATGGTTTGAAGATCATGTTTATGTGCCTAATGACCCGGAGATCAGAAAGTTAATTCTGTAAGAAGCTCATGATTCACCATATTCGATTCACCCAGGAAATACCAAGATGTATTTAGATTTGAAGGATACCTTCTGGTGGACCGGAATGAAGAGGGATATTGCGGAATATGTAGCAGTTTGTGATGTATGTCAGAGAGTAAAGGCAGAGCATCAGAAGCCAGCATGATTGTTACAGCCATTGCCAATACCCGAATGGAATTGGGATAAGCTAGGCATGGATTTCATTACGGTCTTGCCCAGGACTCGTTCAGGCTATGACTCAATTTGGGTTATAGTTGATCGTTTAACGAAGGTAGCTCAATTCATCCCAGTGAAGACCACTTACACCAGTGCTAAGTTGGCAAAGATATACATGACCAGGATCGTATGTCTGCATGGAGTTCCAAGGAGCATTGTATCAGATAGAGGAACCCAGTTTACCTCAAAGTTTTGGAATCAGTTGCACGAAACTTTGGGTACCAGGCCAGAGTTCAGTACAGTTTTTCACCCGCAGACTGATGGACAAACCGAGAGAGTCAAACAGATTTTGGAGGATATGCTGAGAGCCCGTGGGCTAGATTATGGATGTAGTTGGGATGACAATTTTCCATATGCAGAGTTTTCCTACAACAACAGTTATCAATCTAGTTTGAAGATGGCCCCTTTTGAAGCCTTGTACGAAAGGAGGTGCAGAACCCTATTGTCGTGGGATGAAGTCGGAGACCGCCAGTTGTTTGGACCAGATTTGATTAAGGAGTCTGAACAGAAGGTGAAATTGATTCGTGATAGACTCAAGGTAGCCCAGTCCAGACAGAAGAGCTACGCTGATTCAAAACGCAATTAGACAGTTTATGAAGTCGGAGATAGAGTTTATCTTCGAGTATCTCCACTTCGAGGAGTTAAGCATTTTGGTGTTAAAGGGAAGTTAGCGCCACATTTTGTGGGACCATACAAAGTCTTGGAGCATATGGGAGAAGTTGCCTACAAGTTGTAATCGCCCGAAGGATTGACAGCAGTTCATGATGTATTCCACGTGTCCCAGTTGAATAAGTGCCACGCAGAGATGGCTGATATACCGCTGAGAGATACACTGCCGCTAGAAGCGATTCAGTTGGACAGTGATTTGACCTATGAGGAGAAACCAGTCAAGATTCTCGAATATGCCAGCCGAGTCACCCACAGCAAGGTTATCAAGTTTTGCAAAGTTCAGTGGAGCCACCACATCGAGGAGGAAGCCACCTGGGAGCGAGAGGAAGATCTGCTGAAGGACCACCCTCACCTATTTTCTAGCCAACCCGAATCTCGAGGGCGAGATTCATCTTAAGGGGGTAGGTTTGTAACATCCCAAAATTTTCAATTTGGAATGTTATACATAGATCATAATTGCATATCATATTTTATTGCATTTTGGCTTGATCCTAGAAATTCACGCAACTCAAGGACCCACGGAGAGAGTTGGGAATTTCGTTATTTTCATATTTGAGTTTTCTCAAATTTTGAAAATGGGATCATTTGATTTTATTTATTTTATCTTCAATTATTTCTATAATAAAATATGAGAGAGGGAATAAAATGACTTTCCAAAAATAAAGAAGTATTGAGGATTTAATAAAAAATCAAATAAGATTTTATTTTGGAGTTTATTGCTATTTTATTTTGAATTAGGAAAAATGTGCGTTTTTCAAAATTGCATTTAGGCCCCAATTAAATGTTCATCTAAACCGGCTTGATTTTAGAAGTCGGGGAAAATTTATTTTGGGATATTCGGAGTCCGTTTAGTATTTCTTTTATTTGTTTTTCTACGCGTAATGTTTAAAAAACGAAACAGACTTTGGGCCATGTTCGGCCAGGACTCCGCCTGGCCGGGCCTTTATAATGCGCCGCCCGAGCCCACCCGAGCCACCAGCCGCCCCGCGCCCAAACCCTAACCCTAAGCCGCCGCCGCCGGATCCTGCGCCGCGCCGCCCCGCCGCCAACGCCCCATGACGCCGCCGCCGACCCCGCCGAACGCCGCCACCCCGCTG
>NC_057810.1:628105916-628107343 GCF_018294505.1 Triticum aestivum | reverse complement strand
CCGGATGCCGCCGACCCCGCCGGACCCCGCCGCCCCCTCGCCAGAGGTAGCCGCCGCCTCGCCACCGGCGGTTTTCCGCCGGCTTTTCGTTCGGTTTTTTTAAAACCCTATATCTATTTTTTTGGTTTAGTTTATTTAGCGGACGTTCGTCCGTACGTTCGTTTTAACGAACGGTTTTCGTCGTTTAGCTGCAGACAGCGAACGTTCGTTCGTTAGCCTGTTCGTCAGTTTTTCTTTTTCTTGGATTTTCCGCGATTATTTCTGATCGCGATTTCCGATTTGTTTTTTGTTTTAGTTTATCTTTTCGCTCGATTATCGGAATCAGGCGATTCAAGTGCCTAGAGTTTCGTCTTGAAACCCTCTTTCTGTTTAACCAACTCAAACAAGTTTTTGCTACTGTAAAATTTGACTTAGGTCCAGAGTAGTAAACGAAGTCTGTTTCTTTCGCCGTTTGACTTTCGTTGCTTCGTTTGATTTGATTCTTTTTGCAAACCGGAGTTCTTAAGTTGAACTTTCTGGTTAGATCTCTTATTTGAGTTTTACCCGTGCATTATATGAGTGCTTATTGTATGCTTGTTAGTTTGCGATAGAGTACCCAGAGTGCGCCACTTGCTACTTCGAATCTCTAGGTTTCACGGATCATCAGCAAGGCAAGTAACACTTTGATCATACCTCCTTACTACCCAGTTTTATTGCATTAGATCAATCCTCAAACAATTGCATTATTAGGATCTGATTAATATGTGGGTTTTGGGAAGTAGATGAGGTAGTACCTATTACCTGTTTTATTATTAAACCCTTGGGAGTTACTTCTACGTTTGCCTATTGCCATTCTATGCTAGTAGACGTGGATTGGGTGAGTGTTTCCATGACAGATGTGAGATTGTTAATTAATGGTTTATTTTAAGGTGGCAACTTTAATACACATCTGGGTGGATTGAGGCACCTGGAGAATCTAGTGTTGCCTGTATTTTTGGAAATCCCGGGGTTCCGTGTGATTTTTCCTATGGACCGCCACCCAGACTCAAAGGGGTCATAAGATTATTCATGCTAGAAACTTCCGTGTGCAGCCACATGCTATTATGGGCTCTAGCATAGTTGATTAAGTCATGCGAACTCTTATAGTGGTAGACTAGCAGATGTAGGGGAAAGTAGGTGTACAGGTCTACCCAATCGTAAGGTGCTAGCACTTCTGAAAGACTATGTCGGGGAAGCTGATCCACGAACACCTATGGTACCGGCGGACCGAGCCCCTTTTGGTTCGGCTGGGGGCAGAGATCGCACGAAGAGCGGATCGAAGCGAAGCACACGAGCAGTTTACCCAGCTTCGGAGCTCTCAGGAGAGATAACACTCCTACTGCTGCATGTCTGAGTGTATTGGGTTCTTGCTCGGGAGCGCTGAGTACTACAGTACACACTAGCTGCTA
>NC_057810.1:628093537-628105780 GCF_018294505.1 Triticum aestivum | reverse complement strand
ATGGGCCTCCTTTTATATGCTAAAGGGGTCTCCGACAGGTGGCAACCTAGACAAGGGTAAAAATGGAAAAGGAATTGCGGTTGGTACAACTACCTGCACAGTGTATCATACCTAACCCTGACGGCAGGGGACAAAGGCATTAAATGCCCGTCTGCGTCGCCCAAATAGTGCAAAAAGGGACCGTCAGGGACGCCATCGCTCGCCACGATGGCAGTCTTGTCAGCGTCGCTTGCCATCACGCACCGCTGGCTGCACAGCCTCTTGCCCCGCGCGCCTGGAAAGGCCCCAGGGCGACACGTTGGTGGATGTGCTGGAGTGCGGGTATAGAGTGGTAGCTTGCCGCGGCAAGCGCCTTGCCGCGGTCGTTGTCTTGTCGCGTCCGGAAGCTTGTCGCTCACCGGGCCTTGCCGGGACGCGTGGCGCGTCGCGGCAAGTTCCTTGATATGCCCTGGTTGGCCTTCCCGGCAAGCTCCTCTTGCCGGGGCCTTGTCTCCTTGGCTTGAATACTTTGTTCTTGAATGGCTCCAAAGGAACCACGGAGGACCTTGGCGGTCACCCGGCAAGTCTTGCCGCGGGGGGCCGCGACTGCCCGTGCACAAGTTCGGGATACTAGGGTACCCCTACTCTAGTACACCGACAGGAGGCCCCGGGCCTGGGCCACACATGGCGCCGAGCGCTGTTGGGCCAGGCCCAAAACAGGGCACGAGCACGCACGGCCTGGGTTACGCCGTATCTTACTCCGTATCCACCGCGTCCTCCCCGAACGGCACGCGTCGAATGCGGCGTCGTGGGAGAGATCGTGGGTGGTTTCTTTATTCGGAAAGACGGAACGCCCGCCCCCTTCCTCTTTATAAGCAGGGGAAACAGGGGCAGTTCGCCCATCTCACCGGTTGTTACCCCAATCTCAGAAATCTCCGCCGCTCCCCCCTTCTTCACAAAGCTGAAAGAGAGCAGCGCTCCGCCCCTCATCGCCACCAGCATCACCAACGCTGTTGATCTCCCCCACCACCTCCGCCATGGCTCCGAAAGCCGACAAGGGGAAGGTCGTGAAGTCGGCCGAGGCGCAGCAGCTCGCGGCGCTGCGAAAGGAGCGGGCAATCTTCCCCCCCCCCCCCAGCTCGTTGCGAAGGAGCTGAGGGAGTACTACTACCTCTTCTGGTCGACGGAGACGTGAGCGCATCCGCGTACGAAGGTACTCCCAGCTGCCGCTTCGGAACTGGCTCCGAATGGATACCCTTTCTTCGCCCTATTCTTCTACTATGGGCTCTGCCCGCCTTTCTCTGAATTTTTCTGCGATATCATGAACACCTACGGGTTCCGCCTCCTTGACTTCACCCCCAATGCTATTCTGACCATGGCAGTTTTCGCACATCTCTGCGAAAACTTTGTCGGAGTCTATCCAAATGTAGCTCTTTTCCTCCACTTCTTTATGCCCCGAGTTGAGAGAGGGGAGCCTCTTTTCGGCGGAATCGCTTGGATCTCGAGAACCGGCAAGAAGGACGCTTATCTGGAGGGAGAGCTCCGCAGCAAGTGGGAGGAATGGAGAGCAGACTGGTGCTGGATTGTCGAGGAGAACCCGCAGCCATTTACCGCCCAGCGCCAAGCCCCAATAGCGCGCAGCAACGATTGGAGCAACGTGGCCCCGGAAGACGACAGGTTGAAGATTGTCATCACCCGGATCCTACGCCTCAGGCTTGCGGGGCTCACCGTAGGCGCCGTTGGTTCAGATTTTCTTCGCCGCCGCATCGCCCCCCTGCAGGAGAGGAGGAGACCCGCCTGGGAGTTCCAGAATGCGGCGGATATCATGAGGCTGCGCCCAGGCCTCAACTTCAACTTCACTGTCCTGGAACTGGACGTGATGCTCCTGGAACTGTTCAAGCGCGATCCTCAACGTCCCGAAGCATTCATGTTGCCGAGGGGTGTTGTTCCACTGTGCAACAACTCCTCGCTCGACCGCATCCGTGCAATGATGCCGCTGTGCGATTCGCACGGAATTGTCCCAACTTGGCAAGAGCCTGCAGATGACGTCGTGCAGGAGTTCTTTGACGGCCTGGTAGAAGTGCCGATCCGCCCCGATGAACAGAAGAGCCTCACCTGCGACACCATCGATAACGAGATGCAGCGCATCGCCACCAGGCTGGAAGAGGTGGCAGCAGCCGCTGCCACGGGCGAGTTCGGATTCACCGTGGAGGAGGCAGAGGCAGCAGAGGCGGCAAGCCCTGTCGAGCAAGAGGAGCTTGCTGGCGAGGAAGAGCTTGTCGGGCCTGAAGCTGAGTCGAGCGAGCCCGCCGAAGGCGCGAGCGACTCGTTGAAGATCGGCTCCTCCTCCTCTCCACCTTCAGCCAGCTCGCCGCAAGCGGAGCCCCCAGCTCCACCAAGAAGGCGTCTCCGCAGGGTCGGGGACATAGCGGGGCGGCAGACGAGTCAACAGCCGCCGTGTCGCGCTACACGCTCTATCGCGGCAAGCACTGTTGCCGCGGGAGCGCCTCACACCGCTGCGGCAACTAGAGCGGGGTCTTCCCGGTCCACCGCTACTGCTCCTGCCAAGCAGACACGGGAATCTACTCCTCCGCCTCGTCGCTCCGGAGGCGAGCCGGACTTCGATCTCTCCGCGCTCAGCTCCGACGAGGAAGAAGAAGAGTAAGATTCTTTGCTGTACTTGTAGTTCTTCAATTCTTGTTGTTTTGTCTTGTATCTGATTTGCTTTACTCCGAACCCATTCCTTTTCAGGACTCTGGCCCAGAGAGCGGCGAAGAGAGCCAAGGTCCCGGTGATTGTCATCGAGGACGAACCCACCGCGACAGGAGGGGGCGTGTCCGAGACCACCTTGCCGGACCCGGCAACTTTTCCCCAAAGCAGCCCCCAGCGCAGCCCCCAACATAAGTATATGGTTTACTTCCTGCTGTCAGGCGCGCATGGGTGCTCTTTCTTTGCTGATATCTGACTGTTGGTTTGTGTAGGAGTAGAGCAGCCTCACCAGGAGTGCCCGGAAGCCGCTCCCGAAATGCCATCTGCTTCAACTACACCGCCAAGGGAGGATTCCCCGGCAAGGGAGCATTCTCCGGCAAGGGAGAATTCTCCGGCAAGGGACAGTTCTCCGGCAAGGGACAGCACTGACGACTCTCCGGTGGTTGAGACCATGACTGCAGATCCTAGTACAGGTAATCCTCTTGCTTGAAAACTTCCCTTGGGTTCTTCTTCTCCCGATTTTGTTTTTGAATATTTGCTTGACTTTTCTCCCTTTTCCGGTCATCAGATCCATCTGCCACGGAGCCGATGGAAACCGAGGTCGCCGGCGACGAGAACGCGCGCGGCAATACCAACGACGCCGCTGCCACCGAAGAAGAGGCCGGCGCCGATGATCCCGCCGGCGAAGAGGCCGCCAAGGCTGCCGCCGCAGAAGCTGGCGAGGGGTCCGGCGATCGCACTGACGGCCCCGAGGCCGCAGGAGCGCCAGGCGCTACGCCGACCGCCGATCCCTCCGCCGCTACTGCAGCGTCAGGCTCCGAAGAGCCCCAGCCCGGCGCCTATTTGAAGGCCGGTGATGGTGTCTTCATCAAGATCCCCTGGGCGTCAAGCTCTAGGGCACCGGTCGAAGGAGAGATCTTGGATGGAGAGGTGCTCGCCTCCGCTGGGCTGACGCTGGTCGATGCGCCAAGCAGCAGCAGCGACGAGCCTGAGGAGGAGCGGCTGCTGCGGAAGCTGTTGTCGCTTTACCGCGCCCGACAGGCCAAGTTGGAATCCCGAGAAGCGCTTGTCTCAAAGGTGGGAGTGGACATCGACAAGCGCGTGGAGGAGCTCCGGGGTCTCAGGCAGGAAGCTCTCTGGTCCCTGGCAGAGGAGGGGGAGCGAGTCGCTGAGGAGCGGAAAGCCTTCCTCCTCGAGAAGGCTGAAGTTGAGGAGCAACAACGGCTTGTTGCCGAGAAGCTGTATGTGCAGGAAGGCGAGTTGGCGCAGTGCAAGGTCAATCTTGACAGCGACGAGGAGGAGCTTGCCGCGCGCGAGCAAACATTTGGCGGGGCTCTCAAGGAAGCAGAAGATGTTGCCGTAGCTGCCGAGGCCGCCAAGAAGGAGCTGGAGACGAAGATGGCGCAGCTGGAGGCCGATCTCAAGGCGAGCGGCGAGGAGCTTGCCGCGCTCAAGCGTGAGCGCGAGAAGGACGCCGTCGCTCATGGCGAGCTACAGGGTCGTCTCGCTGAGAGGAGCAAAGAGCTTAGCATCGCCAAGGACTCCAACGCAGATCTTGAGTTGAAGCTGGTTACTTTGACTCAGACGCTGGACGGCACCAGGGAGCAGGAGGTGGCCTTGAATGAGAAGATCAAGGCCGACGAAGCGCTGCTGGCGAATGCTGCTGCCACCCAGAACACTTTTAGGGAGAATGTGTAGCACTGGACCGAGGGTCTCGTGGATGTTGCCGCAACCATCGACAGGGAGCTGGCGCAGCTGGGGATGGAAGATCTCGGGTATTCCTCCGACGAGCACCTCCAACCCAGCGCCAAGCTTAGCTTGTTCTTCAAAGGCGTGGCGACGGCCCTCCAGCGACTCCGGGAGAAGATCCCAAAGCAGCTGGCCGACGAGTCGCGCAAGATCTGCGCGGGAGCTCTTCAAAAGGTGCTGGTGAAGGTGGCCTTCCGTAACCCAGGCCTCAACCTCACCAACGTCCTCAGGTCCCTGCCGTCGGATGCTGATCTGGAAGCGCTCAAGGCCCTTGTCGCACCCATTGTGGACAAGGTGAGCGGGATCAAGAGGGTTGAGGGCGATCGTGTAGATTAGGCCGCCCGTTTTCTCCTTTTCTTGTCGCTGCTGGTCATGTTATGAGAACAATCTGTTAGAGCTACGACAAGCTATCTTGTAATATGATTCTATTTTGGGTAGAGATTGCTATGTTATTTCCTTTACTTGATTCCTTCCTTTGTATGTTTCTGCCCTACGCTTTTAGGGAACTTGTCGGCGCAGGCACCTTAGCCGCGAGCGCTGAGTGCGGGACGTCAGCAGCCTGCTGGCGGTGCCGCTACCGACAAGAAACCTTGTCGCAACTAGTCGCAGCTCACTTAAGTTGTTGAGCGGACTCGAAACAAAGTAAGGGCGGAACTAGCTACGAGTTGGTTCCTCCGCGCACAGGTTTTCTATACAAAGTACGGTCGTTCGAGGAAGATAACTTAAAAATTTAAAACTGATTGCTCAAACTTTAGCAACTTAGCCTTTCTGTCGTTTGCTTCCCGGTAAGGCGAAGCTTCCTTGAACGATGCCTGGTCCACACCATTATCTTCTCCTTTCCCCCCGGCAAACTTGTGGGCGAGGGAACTTTCCTTTCTTTGAGAAAAAGAAAGAAGAGAAAATAAAGATATGGAGCCTTACGGCTCGTTATTGCTTACCGGGAGTAGGCGCTGCACAAAGTGTCAGATAACGCATGCAAAAAATAGTAGAAAGCATGAAATTGACAAGATGTGCGGAGCACATGAGCTTTACTTATGCACGGGGTCTGCGCCCGGCTTCGTACAAAGGATTACATGCAACATTGGCAAGACTTGTACAAAAGGTGGTTGCCGGAACAGGTTCCGGCAACCGCGCCTTACGGGTAAAACTTACGAAGATGCTCAATGTTCCAGGAGTTGCTCAGCGGAATGCCATCTTCGGTCTCAAGGCGGACAGCGCCAGGCCTAGTGACTCGTTTCACCCGGTAAGGGCCTTCCCACTTCGGCGTCAACTTGTTGGAATTCTTGGTGGACTGAACGCGCCGAAGAACAAGGTCGCCTTCCTCGAGACTTCTGGCATTAACTTTGCGGCTATGGTAGCGGCGCAAAGCTTGCTGGTATCGAGCAGCTCATACAGCAGCCTGAAGATGGTCCTCCTCAAGGAGCAGCGCGTCATCTTGTCGCAACTGCTCTTGCTCAAGCTCATCATAAGCGAGCACTCGAGGTGACCCGTATACGAGTTCCGTGGGGAGAATTGCCTCTGCTCCATAGACTAGAGCGAAAGGTGTCTGGCCGGTGGCTCGATTTGGCGTCGTCCTGATCGACCAAAGAACCACTGGCAGCTCCTCAATCCAGTTCTTTCCGCACTTGTGCAGCCTGTCGAAATTCCTGGTCTTGAGCCCACGCAGCACTTCAGCATTCGCCCTCTCCGCTTGACCGTTACTTCTTAGATGAGCAATAGAAGCGAAGCAGACCTTGGCGCCAAGATCTTGGACGTACTGCATGAAGGTGCGGCTCGTGAATTGCGTGCCGTTGTCAGTGATGATCCTGTTAGGGATCCCGAAGCGGCAAACAATCGACCTGAAGAACTTGACTGCTGACTGTGCTGTCACCTTCCTCACTGCTTCCACTTCTGGCCACTTTGTGAACTTGTCGATTGCAACGTATAAGTACTCAAAGCCCCCGACAGCTCGGGGAAAGGGGCCGAGGATGTCGAGCCCCCAGACCGAAAATGGCCAGGATAAAGGGATCGTCTGGAGAGCTTGAGCTGGCTGGTGTATCTGCTTGGAATGAAACTGGCACGCTTCACACTTGGTTACTTGTGTAGTTGCATCCTGGAGGGCTGTCGGCCAAAAGAAACCTTACCGGAACGCTTTGCAGGCAAGTGCTCTTGCGCCAATATGGTGACCACATATGCCTCCATGTATCTCTGCCAACAGCTTTTGTCCGTCTTCCCGGTGAATACACTTCAATTTCACGCCGTTGAGTCTTCTTCTGTACAGTGTGTTGCCGACAAACTGGTACATACTTGACTGCCGGGCTACTCTTTCCGCTTCTTCTTGCTCTTCGGGAAGTTCTCCTGTCTGAAGGAAACGGACAATCTGCTGTGCCCATGCTGGAGCTTGCGGCTCGACAACAAGGACTAAGGGCACATCTGCTGCTGCGGGAACATCCGCTTCTGTGGCGAGAACATGCGGCTCAGCCGGAGCTTTACGTTCCCCGGCAAGCTTGCCGGAGCAAAACTTGTCGGGAGCGTCTACTTCAACGGAACAAACCCTAGGGCTTGCCAGAGCAGACTGCTCCTCAGCACCCTTGGTGTTGATCTTGAGGACCTTCTTGGCGGCGGCTTCGGGGAGCTCTGCCGGAAAATAGTCACCAGAAATCAACTTCCTCTTCTTGCTCTGTCCAGTTGATGGCGTTACAGACGGCTGAGTCAGTTTGAGCACAAAGATCCCTGGTTCCACAGGTAACTTAAGTGTGGCGCACTTCGACAGGCCGTCGGCAATGTCGTTCTGAGCTCTTGGAACATGTTCCATCTGTAGGCCGTCAAAGTGTTCTTCTAGCTTTCTCACTTCATCAACGTAAGCTTCCATCAACGGACTCTGATAATTCTTGTTCACTTGGCGGACGACAAGCTGTGAGTCACCCCTGACAATGAGCTTCTTGATCCCAAGGTCTGCTGCGATCCTGAGACCGGCAAGCAAACCTTCATACTCTGCGGTATTGTTTGTTGCTTGCTCCTTGGGAAAGTGCATCTGGACTACGTACTTGAGGTGCTCTCCGGTGGGTGCAACAAGTAGCACGCCCGCACTGGCGCCTTGCAGCGAAAAGGCACCATCAAAGTACATCAGCCACTCTTTGCTTGCTTCCTTGATGGGGATGCTTGTTTTTGGAATTTCTTCATCTTGTGTTGGCATCCATTCTGCTATGAACTCCGCCAATGCTCTGCTTTGGATAGTTGAGGTGCTCTCAAACTTGAGGCCAAAGCTTGATAGTTCCAGTGCCCACTCGACAATCCTGCCTGTTGCTTCTGGATTTTGCAGTATCCTCTTCAGCGGAAAATGAGTGACGACTGTGATCTCATGTGCTTGGAAGTAATGGCGCAGCTTTCTCGAGGCCATGAGAAGGCCGAAAAGCAATTTTTGCACACCAGAGTACCTTGACCTAGCCCCCTGCAGAAGGGAACTGACAAAGTAAACTGGGTGCTGCACCATTCTTTTCTGCATCTTCTCACGCGCCTGCACAGATCCATCTTTGTCGGGACCAGAGCTTGCCGGTGAAGTCCCCTGCTTGTCGCTGGATGCATCTACCGTGGTTGCTGGCTCATCATCCACCTCCCTCTCCGCTACTAACGCAGCACTAACCACTTGATTGGTTGCCGCTATATATAGCAACAACTTCTCTTGTGGCTTAGGTGCGACAAGTGTTGGAGTGGAGGACAGGTATCTCTTTAAGTCCTGTAGTGCAGGCTCCGCTTCCGGAGTCCATTTAATTGGACCTGCCTTTTTCAATATTTTGAAAAATGGCAGGGCACGCTCAGGAGACCTAGAGATAAACCTGCTGAGAGCAGCTACGCAACCGGCAAGTCTTCGTACATTCTTGATGCGCTTTGGTGCTTCAATCTGCTCAATGGCCTTGATCTTGTCGGGATTGGCTTCAATTCCCCGCTGAGACACGAAGAACTCGAGAAGCTTGCTGGAGGGGACTCCAAACACACACTTCTCGGGGTTAAGCTTGAGTTTGATCTTGCGCAGATTTGCAAAGGTTTCATCTAAATCTTGAATCAGAGTCGCCTTGTCCTTGCTCTTGACCGCTATATCATCCATGTAGGCTTCCACATTTCTGTGCATTTGCGGCTCAAAAGCGTCATGGACTACCCTTGCAAATGTTGAACCAGCATTCTTTAAACCGAAAGGCATCCGTACGAAACAGTATGTGCCACATGGGGTGATGAATGCGGTCTTCTCCTCATCCTCTTCTGCCATGAAGATCTGATGGTATCCTGAGTATGCATCAAGAAATGAAAGCAAGTCACATCCGGCCGTGGAGTCAACAATCTGGTCGATGCGCGGCAAGGGAAATGGGTCTTTGGGACAAGCTTTATTGACATCGGTAAAGTCGATACAAAGCCTCCATTTCCCGTTTGCCTTGCGCACGACTACAGGCTTGGCCAACCACGTAGGATGGAGCACTCCTCTGACCAGGCCTGCTGCTTCCAATTTCTTGATTTCTTCTGCGATGAATTCTTGGCGCTCCACTGCCTGCTTCCTGACTTTCTGCTTGACGGGCCGTGCATGAGGACAGACGGCAAGATGGTGCTCGATTACTTTCCTGGGAACACCGGGGATGTCAGACGGTTGCCACGCAAACACGTCGACGTTCGCCCGCAGGAAAGCAACGAGCACGCTTTCCTATTTAGGGTCAAGAGTGGCACTGATGGTGAAGGTACCACCAGTGCCATCCTCCTTGGCGGACACCTTCTTGGTCTTTGGTGGAGCTGCCATTGTCTTCTTACACTTGCCGGTGGAGCTCGATGGTGCGTCCTTGACGGTAGCGCAGCACTCCGAACAGGTGCGCTTGCCGGAGTGGGCATCAGAACTCTTGCCGGACTTGGCCTTCTTCTTCGCCCCGGTAGCTTCAACGGCAAGTGACTTGCGATCTGTTGCGGCTGTTGCTTCCCGGTAGATCTTGTCGGCACAGATAAGAGCATCCTTCTTGTCGCCAGGGACAGAGATGACACTTATCGGGCCTGGCATCTTCAGCATGTTGTATGCATAGTGAGAGGCTGCCATGAATTTGGCGAGTGCTGGACGGCCGAGTATCCCATTGTAGGGCAATGGAAAGTCAGCAACGTCAAAAGTGACCCTCTCAGTCCTGAAGTTCAACTCGCTGCCAAATGTCACCGGCAACGTGATCTTTCCCTTCGGTTTGCTCCTTCCCGGATTGATTCCTTGGAATGTGCCGGTCTCTTTGAGCTCGCCATCAGGGATCTGGAGTTTCTGGAGTACCGCGGAGGAGATCAGGTTCAAGCCGGCCCCACCGTCAACTAGCATCTTAGTGACCTTGAGGTTGTGGATAGTTGGTGAAACCAACATTGGCAAGCACCCGACCGCAGTTATGCGATCAGGGTGGTCCTCAATATCAAAGATGATAGGCGTGCTGGACCATTTCAGAGGCTTGCATGACTCGACGGGTGGTTCTGCTGCATTGACTTCCCGCACCCACTGCTTGAGTTGGCGGTGTGAAGTATGCAGAGAAGCACCGCCGTCAACGCATAGGACCTCTGTGGCTTTCTGGAACCCCTGCTCATCGGTCTCGTCATCATCCATATCTTCATCGTCGTCGTCATCTTCATCCTTGTCGCGGCCGCGGGGAGGTCTGTCTCCTTGCCGCTGCTTGGCCTTACCGCGGCGTCCTCCTCGGCCGGGGCGTTTCTTGCCGGCTCCTCCAGCACCTTCCTGGGCCTTCTCCTTGTCGCGTCGCTCGTATTCAGCCTTTTGCTGCTCGACAAGCTGCTCGACCTTCTTGCAGCTTTGGAGGTCATGGCCCTTGGTGTGGTGGATCTTGCAGTACTGCTTGTTGGTGCCGTCCTGCTTGTCGGCGACCGCCACAGCCTGGTAGTTGGTGCCTGCGGCAATCTCCTTGCCGGAGCTACCAGCTTTGGCTTTCTTGGTGCCACCTCCATTGCCGGACTGCTCAATGACTAGTACATCTTTGCCTTTCTTCTTCCTGTTGTTCCGCCACCGGTTTTTCTTTGCCGGGGCAGCATCCTCACTATCAGATCCTCCTGCTTCTGTATTCTCTCCGGGGAGTTTCCTCCCTTCCTCAGCACGTGCACACTTGTTGGCCAGGGCATATAGCTCACTAACGTCTCTGATCTTGCACATCGCCATCTCCTCCCGCATCCTGCGGTTTCGCACGTTCTGATGGAACGCGTTGATTACCGCGGCAGGGTGGACATCTGGGATGTTGTGTTGTACGCGGCTGAATCTCTGAATGTACTTGCGCAGGGGCTCTCCTTCCTTCTGGGCGAACAGATGAAAGTCGCTCTCTTGGCCATGAGGCTTGTGGCCGCCTGTAAAGGCGCCGACAAACTGATGGCATAGGTCTGCCCAGGAGGATATGGAGTTGTCCGACAAGTGCATGAGCCAGGATCTGACATTGGGCTTGAGCACCAGCGGGAAGTAGTTGGCCAAGATCTTGGCGTTCCGCCCCCCGGCAGCTTGCACCGTGATGGTGTAGATGCTAAGGAACTCCGACGGATGCGACTTCCGTCGTACTTCTCTGGTACATCTGGCTTGAAATTCTTCGTGCTGGGCCACTGGACTTGCCGCAGCTCACGAGTGAACGCAGGGCAACCTACCGCGTACGGCAAGTCGCCTGGTTCCCCTGGCACATGCATGTCGACAGAGGGCCCAGCGCGCTGGTCCGATTGACGCCGCGCTTCTCTTCGGCGCTCGATGCGAGTTCGAGCGTCTTCTTGCTGTCGTTCATGAAGAACTTGGCGCTGATCGCGACGAGCTCGTGGATCTAATGATGCGGTGGAGTCGCTCTCGAGGTGGATCCGGCGAGTCGGCGATCTTGGCCTTTGGGGTGGAGAGTGCATGGTGGTTGCACCCCCACCGGTTTCGTCGCCATTGGCTCGTGCCTGGCAGTCCTGCCGCGGCAGCGATGTACTCGGCTCCCGCGGAGTGTCGCCGTTGGCGAAGCCGATGAGACTCTGAATGGTGGCCCTCCATTCATCGATCTTGTTTGCCATTGGAGGGTAATCCAGGAGCAGTTGAGCTCGTGCCAAAGCTTCTGCTGGAGTGGTGGGTGGCAGTGGCGAACAGTGCGAGGAGCGGGATATGCTCGGAATTCTAACGATGTTAGAAGGAGCAGTATCCCGTCCAGGCGACCGTGTCTCGCTCGTGCCAGCATGTTGGCGTGCACGCTGGTCTTGAGCACCCCGAGATCCACCAGCTCGATCTTGGTCCAACGAACATATGGCCCTGCGAATACCATGACGTTGTCGGTCCTGCGCCTCCTGAGATGGCCGCGGTACATGTACGGACGCCGAGGTCTGCGCAGCCTTGTCCTTGGACCTGGCAGTATCGTGAGCTTCCTCGTCGATGCCCGTTCTTCCGCCGGCGTCTACCCCACCACCCGTTTGCTCCGGTGGTCGTGGGGTCGACGTGGACGGAACAGCTGCCGCCGAAGCCTTCTTTTTCGGCGGCATGTCAATGAAGAAGATGAAGATCTAGCTCGTGTGAACGCCGGATCAGGTTCACACAACCTCGACGCCCCCTACCTGGCGCGCCAAAGATGTCGGGGAAGCTGATCCACGAACACCTATGGGACCGGTGGACCGAGCCCCTTTCGGTTCGGCGGGGGGCGGAGATCGCACGAAGAGCGGATCGAGGCGAAGCACACGAGCAGTTTACCCAGCTTCGGAGCTCTCCGGAGAGATAACACTCCTACTGCTGCATGTCTGAGTGTATTGAGTTCTTGCTCGAGAGCGCTGAGTACTACAGTACACACTAGCTGCTAGCGAGACCGAGCGTGAGTG
>NC_057810.1:628074858-628093159 GCF_018294505.1 Triticum aestivum | reverse complement strand
TTATATGCTAAAGGGGTCTCCGATAGGTGGCAACGTAGACAAGGGTAAAAATGGAAAAGGAATTGCGGTTGGTACAACTACCTGCACAGTGTATCATACCTAACCCTGACGGCAGGGGACAAAGGCATTAAATGCCCGTCTGCGTCACCCAAATAGTGCAAAAAGGGACCGTCAGGGACGCCACCGCTCGCCATGATGGCAGTCTTGTTAGCGTCGCTTGCCACCGTGCACCGCTGGCTGCACAGCCTCTTGCCACGTGCGCCTGGAAAGGCCCCAGGGCGACACGTTGGTGGATGTGCTGGAGCGTGGGTACAGAGTGGTAGCTTGCCGCAGCAAGCGCCTTGCCGCGGTCGTTGTCTTGTCGCGTCCGGAAGCTTGTCGCTCACTGGGCCTTGCCGGGACGCGTGGCGCGTCGCGGCAAGTTCCTTGATATGCCCTGGTTGGCCTTCCCGGCAAGCTCCTCTTGCTGGGGCCTTGTCTCCTTGGCTTGAATACTTTGTTCTTGAATGGCTCCAAAGGAACCACGGAGGACCTTGGCGGTCACCCGGCAAGTCTTGCCGCGGGGGGCCGCGACTGCCCGTGCACAAGTTCGGGATACTAGGGTACCCCTACTCTAGTACACCGATAGACTATGTCTCGGTCATCCGTTTCTCAAACACCATGCAGTGCGAGAAAACCAACGGAGGAGATCGGGTCTTGTGGGGAAAAGTGCACAAACCTCTGCAGAGTGTATAAACTAATCATGGTTAGCTGTGTCCCCGGTTATGGATGTTTTGAGTATCTAGTACTTGAATTATCAAGTGAATTCTCATCATGTTACTTTTAATTAATTCTGTTGGGTTTTAATGTTGATGCTTAATTTGGATTGAGAATGCTGTCAACCATTATCAATGTTTAACAACCACCATGATAGTTAAATAAAATTTATTCCTTTGCAGTAGGGAAAAATTGGCTTTATGCAAAAATGTAACCATAGAGTTATCCACCAGCCATATTATGCATATAGTGTAGCCTTATTCTTTCATTACTCTCTATGTGTTACATTGCCAGCATATTCCATGTGCTGACCCATTTTCTGGCTGCAACGTTCATGTTGCAGACTTTTCAGACGACGAGTGAGATGCCTTAGGATCATGATCCTATACTCAGTGATGCCATTGGAGTTGATGGACTCACTTATCTTCCAAGCCTTCCGCTGTTATTGTTATTAGATGGCCTTAAGCCATATTTATTGTAATAAGTTCTCTTTTGAGACATTCGATGTAATAAGTGTGTGATTGCCACTCTGTTATAAATCCTTCAAGTACTATGCGTGTCAGCATTACCAATCCAGGGATGACATTGATGTAGAGAGATCAGACTGTTTGAGGTCTGGTCGCTACACTTTTAGAACAGCATGGTATTTGCTATGGTTATAATTTGGTCCTAGAATGGTAGGCATCCAAGTTGGGTATAATAAAAATTATCATAGAAAATGAATTGGATGCTAGGATCAATTTGATGATTGATAATTGTTTTGAGATATAAAGGTAGTAATGTTAGGGTCATGCTAGTGGATAATTATGAAATTGAGAAATACTTTTGTTGAAGTTGGCAAGTCCCGTAGCATGCACGTATGGTAAAAATTGTGTGACAAATTTGTTGAAGATGTGCTCTTTTGAGTGTCTTCCTTATGAGTGGCAGTCGGGGACGAGCGATGGAATTTTTTCCTACCAATCTATCCCTCTTGGGCCATGCGTAGTAGTACTTTGCTTTGAGGGTGAAGTAGACTTTTGCAATAAGTATATGAGTTCTTTATGACTAATGTGAGTCCATGGATATACGCACACTCATCCTTCCACTTAGCTAGCCTCTATTTTACCGCGCAATTTTTGCTGGTAGCATAAACCCATTATTTACCTTCCTCAAAACGACCACCATACCTACTATTATGGCATTTCCATAGCCATTCCGAGATATATTGCCATGCAACTTTCCACCGTTCCGTTTATTATGACACGTTTCATCATTGTCATATTGCTCTTTGCATGATCACATAGTTGACATTGTATTTGTGGCAAGGCCACCTTCATAATTTTCATACATGTCACTCTTGATTCATAGCATATCCCGGTACACCGTCGGAGGCATTCATATAGAGTCATATTTTGTTCTAGCTTTGAGTTGTAATTCTTGAGTTGTAAATCCATAAAAGTGTGGTGATCTTCATTATTAGAGCATTGTCCCAGTGAGGAAAGGATGATGAAGACTATCCCCCACAAGTCGGGATGGGACTTCGGACTTTATAAAAATAAAAGAGGCCAAAGAAGCCCACAAAGAAAAAGGAAAAAAGGAAAAGAAACAAAGAAAAGAAAAAGAAAAAAATAAAATGAGAGAAAAAGAGAGAAGGGACAATTGCTACTATCCCTTTTCCACACTTGTGCTTCAAAAAAATAGCACCATGATCCTCATGATAGAGAGTCTCCTATGTTGTCACTTTCATATACTAGTGGGAATTTTTCATTATAGAACTTGGCTTGTATATTCCAATGATGGGCTTCCTCAAAGTGCCCTAGGTCTTCATGAGCAAGCAAGTTGGATGCACACCCACTTAGTTTCTTTTGATGAGCTTTCATACATTTATAGCTTTAGTGCATCCGTTGCATGGCAATCCCTACTCACTCACATTGATATCTATTGATGGGCATCTCCATAGCCCGTTGATACGCCTAGTTGATGTGAGACTATCTTCTCCCACTTTTTGTCCTCACAACCACCATATTAGACCACCATAGTGCTATTTCCATGGCTTGCGCTCATGTATTGTGTAAGAGTTGAAAAGCTGAAGCGCGTTAAAAAGTATGAACCAATTGCTCGACTCGTCATCGGGGCTGTACATGATGGGAGTATTTTGTGTAATGAAAATGAAGCATGGCCTAACTATATGATTTTGTAGGGATAAGCTTTATTTGGCTATGCTATTTTGATAGGACATGATTATTTGTTAGTATGATTTGAAGCATTATTATTTTTATGTTTTATAAGCTTTTATTTTGAATCATTTGGATCTGAAACATTCATGCCACAATAAAGAAAATTACATTGAGAATTATGCTAGGTAGCATTCCACATCAAAAATTTCTTTTTTATCATTTACCTACTCGAGGACGAGCAGGAATTAAGCTTGGGGATGCTTGATATGTCTCCAACGTATCTATAATTTTTGATTGTTCCATGCCATTATATTACCTATTTTGGATGTTTATGGGATTTATTTTACACATTTATATCATTTTTGGGACTAACCTAATAACCGGAGGCCCAGCCCGTATTGCTGTTTTTTTTTTTGCATATTTCAGTGTTTCGAAGAAAAGGAATATCAAACGGAGTCCAAATGGAATGAAACCTTCGGGAGCGTGATTTTTGGAACGAACATGATCCAGAGGACTTGGAGTGCAAGTCAAGAAGCAGTTGAGGCCTCCACGAGATAGGAGGGCGCCCCCCAGTAGGGCGCGCCTCCTGTCTCATGGGCCCCTCGGGTGTCCACCGGCGTACTTCTTCCTCCTATATAAGCCTACGTACCCCAAAAACATCCAGGAGGCAACCGAAACACAATTTCCACCACCATAACCTTCTATATCCGCGAGATCCCATCTTGGAGCCGTCGCCGACGTTCTGCCGGAGGGGGAATCCACCATGGAGGGCTTCTACATCAACATCCTTGCCCCTCCGATGAGTTGTGAGTAGTTTACCACAGACCTACGGGTCCATAGTTATTAGCTAGATGGCTTCTTCTCTCTTTTTGGATCTCAATACAATGTTCTCCCCCTCTCTTGTGGAGATCTATTCGATGTAATCTCTTTTTGCGGTGTGTTTGTCGAGATCCGATGAATTGTGGGTTTATGATCAGATTTATCTATGGATAATAATTGAATCTTCTCTAAATTCTTTTATATGATTGAGTTATCTTTGCAAGTCTCTTCGAATTATCAGTTTGGTTTGGCCTACTAGATTGATCTTTCTTGCCATGGGAGAAGTGCTTAGCTTTGGGTTCAATCTTGCGGTGTCCTTAGCCAGTGACAGAAAGGGTTGCAAGGCACATATTGTATTGTTGCCATCGAGGATAACAAGATGGGGTTTATATCATATTGCTTGAGTTTATTGTTGGAAATATGCCCTAGAGGCAATAATGAAAGTATTATTATATTTCCTTGTTCATGATAATTGTCTTTTATTCATGCTATAACTGTATTATCCGGAAATCGTAATACACGTGTGAATACATAGACCACAATATGTCCCTAGTGAGCCTCTAGTTGACTAGCTCGTTGTGATCAACAGATAGTCATGGTTTCCTGGCTATGGACATTGGATGTCGTTGATAACGGGATCACATCATTAGGAGAATGATGTGATGGACAAGACCCAATCCTAAGACTAGCACAAAAGATCGTGTAGTTCATTTGCTAGAGCTTTGCCAACGTCAAGTATCTCTTCCTTTGACCATGAGATCGTGTAACTCCTGGATACCATAGGAGTGCTTTGGGTGTACCAAACGTCACAACGTAACTGGGTGGCTATAAAGGTGCATTACAGGTATCTCCGAAAGTGTCTGTTGGGTTGGCACGAATCGAGACTAGGATTTGTCACTCCGTGTAAACGGAGAGGTATCTCTGGGCCCACTCGGTAGGACATCATCATATGCGCAATGTGACCAAGGAGTTGATCACGGAATGATGTGTTACGGAATGAGTAAAGTGACATGCCGGTAACGAGATTGAACAAGGTATTGGATACCGACGATCGAATCTCGGGCAAGTAACATACCGATAGACAAAGGGAATTGAATACGGGATCGATTGAGTCCTTGACATCGTGGTTCATCCGATGAGATCATCGTGGAACATGTGGGAGCCAACATGGGTATCCAGATCCCGCTGTTGGTTATTGACCGGAGAACGTCTCGGTCATGTCTGCATGTCTCCCGAACCCGTAGGGTCTACACACTTAAGGTTCGATGACGCTAGGGTTATAAAGGAAGCTTGTATGTGGTAACCGAATGGTGTTCGGAGTCCCAGATGAGATCCCGGACGTCACGAGGAGTTCCGGAATGGTCCGGAGGTAAAGATTTATATATAGGAAGTCCTGTTTCGGCGATCGGGACAAGTTTCGGGGTCATCGGTATTGTACCGGGACCACCGGAAGGGTCCCGGGGGCCCACCGGGTGGGGCCACCTGCCCCGGGGGGGCACATGGGCTGTAGGGGGTGCGCCTTGGCCTACATGGGCCAAGGGCACCAGCCCCTAGAGGCCCATGCGCCAAGATATAGGAAAAAGGGGAGAGTCCTAAAAGGGGAAGGCACCTCCGAGGTGCCTTGGGGAGGATGGACTCCTCCCCCCCCCCTCTTAGCCGCACCCCTTCCTTGGAGGAAGGGGCAAGGCTGCGCCTCCCCCCTCTCCCCTGCCCCTACATATAGTGGAGGGGAGGGAGGGCATCCATACCTGAGCCCTTGGCGCCTCCCTCCCTCCCGTGACACCTCCTCCTCTCCCGTAGGTGCTTGGCGAAGCCCTGCAAGATTGCCACGCTCCTCCATCACCACCACGCCGTTGTGCTGCTGCTGGATGGAGTCTTCCTCAACCTCTCCCTCTCTCCTTGCTGGATCAAGGCGTGGGAGACATCGTCGAGCTGTACGTGTGTTGAACGCGGAGGTGCCGTCCGTTCGGCACTAGGATCATCGGTGATCTGAATCACGACGAGTACGACTCCATCAACCCCGTTCACTTGAACGCTTCCGCTTAGTGATCTACAAGGGTATGTAGATACACTCCCCTTTCTACTCGTTGCTGGTCTCTCCATATATAGATCTTGGTGTTACGTAGGAAAATTTTTGAATTTCTGCTACGTTCCCCAACAGTGGCATCATGAGCTAGGTCTATTGCGTAGATTCTTTGCACGAGTAGAACACAAAGTAGTTGTGGGTGTCGATATTGTTCAATATGCTTGCCGTTACTAGTCTTATCTTGATTCGGCGGCATCGTGGGATGAAGCGGCCCGGACCAACCTTACACGTACGCTTACGTGAGACCGGTTCCACCGACAAACATGCACTAGTTGCATAAGGTGGCTGGCGGGTGTCTGTCTCTCCCACTTTAGTCGGATCGGATTCGATGAAAAGGGTCCTTATGAAGGGTAAATAGCAATTGGCATATCACGTTGTGGTTCATGCGTAGGTAAGAAACGTTCTTGCTAGAAACCCATAGCAGCCACGTAAAACATGCAAACAACAATTAGAGGACGTCTAACTTGTTTTTGCAGGGTATGCTATGTGATGTGATATGGCCAAAAAGGATGTGATGAATGATATATGTGATGTATGAGATTGATCATGTTCTTGTAATAGGAATCACGACTTGCATGTCGATGAGTATGACAACCGGCAGGAGCCATAGGAGTTGTCTTTATTTATTTGTGACATGCGTGTCAACTTAAACGTCATGTGATTACTTTACTTTATTGCTAACCGTTAGCCATAGTAGTAGAAGTAATAGTTGGCGAGGCAACTTCATGGAGACACGATGATGGAGATCATGATGATGGAGATCATGGTGTCATGCCGGTGACGATGATGATCATGGAGCCCCGAAGATGGAGATCAAAAGGAGCAAAGTGATGATGGCCATATCATGTCACTATTTGATTGCATGTGATGTTTATCATGTTTATACATCTTATTTGCTTAGAACGACGGTAGTAAATAAGATGATCCCTTACAACAATTTCAAGAAGTGTTCTCCCCTAACTGTGCACCGTTGCGACAGTTCGTGTTTCGAAGCACCACGTGATGATCGGGTGTTAGATTCTAACGTTCACATACAACGGGTGTAAGACAGATTTACACACGCGAAACACTTAGGGTTAACTTGACGAGCCTAGCATGTACATACATGGCCTCGGAACACGGAGACCGAAAGGTCGAACATGAGTCGTATAGAAGATACGATCAACATGAAGATGTTCACCGATGATGACTAGTCCGTCTCACGTGATGATCGGACACGGCCTAGTTTGACTCGGATCATGTAATCACTTAGATGACTAGAGGGATGTCTATCTGAGTGGGAGTTCATAAGATGAACTTAATTATCCTGAACATAGTCAAAAGGATTTTGCAAATCATGTCATAGCTCACGCTATAGTTCTACTGTTTAGATATGTTCCTAGAGAAAAATTAGTTGAAAGTTGATAGTAGCAATTATGCGGACTAGGTCCGTAAACTGAGGATTGTCCTCATTGCTTCATAGAAGGCTTATGTCCTTAATGCACCGCTCAGTGTGCTGAACCTCGAACGTTGTCTGTGGTTGTTGCGAACATCTGACATACACGTTTTGATAACTACGTGATAGTTCAGTTAAACGGTTTAGAGTTGAGGCACCAAAGACGTTTTTGAAACATCGCGAAACATATGAGATGTTTTGAGGGCTGAAATTGGGATTTCAGGCTCGTGCCCATGTCAAGAGGTATAAGACCTCCGATGACTTTCTTAACCTGCAAACTAAGGAGAAAAGCTCAATTGTTGAGCTTGTGCTCAGATTGTCTGAGTACAACAATCATTTGAATCGAGTGGGAGTTGATCTTCCAGATAAGACAGTGATGGTTCTCCAAAGTCATTGCCACCAAGCTGTTAGAGCTTCGTGATGAACTATAACATATCAGGGATAGATATGATGATCCTTGAGGTATTCGCGATGTTTGACACCGCGAAAGTAGAAATCAAGAAGGAGCATCAATTGTTGATGGTTGGTGAAACCACTAGTTTCAAGAAGGGCAAGGGAACAAAGGGATACTTCATGAAACGGCAATTCAGCTGCTGCTCTAGTGAAGAAACCCAAGGTTGAAACCAAACCCGAGACTAAGTGCTTCTGTGATAAGGGGAATAGTCACTAGAGCAGAATTACCCTAGATACTTGGTAGATGAGAAGGCTGGCAAGGTCGATAGAAGTATATTGGATATACATTATGTTAATGTGTACTTTACTAGTACTCCTAGTAGCACCAGGGTATTAGATACCGGTTCGGTTGCTAAGTGTTAGTAACTCGAAATAAAAGCTACAGAATAAACGGAGACTAGCTAAAAGTGAGCTGACGATATATGTTGGAAGTGTTTCCAAGTTTGATGTAATCAAACATCGCACGCTCCCTCTACCATCAAGATTAGCATTAAACCTGAATGGTTGATTGAATCTCGATCGTAGTGATACACATTTTCATGCCAAAAGATAGTAATGATAGTACCACTTACTGGTGGCACTGCCATGTAAGTCATATTGGTTTAAAACGCATGAAGAAGCTCCATGTTGGTGGATCTTTGGACTCACTCATTTTTGAGAAGTTTGAGACATGCGAACCATGTCTATTGGTGTATACGCATGAAGAAACTCCATGCAGATGGATCGTTTGGACTCACTTGATTTTGGATCACTTGAGATATGCAAATCATACCACATAGGCAAGATGACTGAAAAGCCTCGGTTTCAGTAAGATGGAACAAGATAGCAACTTGTTGGAAGTAACACATTTTGATGTGTGCAGTCCAATGAGTGCTGAGGCATGCAGTGAATATCGTTATGTTCTTACTTCACAGATGATTCGAGTAGATGTTGAGTATATTTACTTGATGAATCACGAGTCTGAATTATTGAAAGGTTCAAGTAATTTCAGTGTGAAGTTGAAAGATCGTCGTGACAAGAGGATAAAAGATCTATGATATGATCATAGAGATGAATATCTGAATCACGAGTTTGGCACAGAATTAAGACATTGTGGAAATTGTTTCACAACTGATACAGCCTGGAACACCATAGTGTGATGGTGTGTCCAAACGTCATAGTTGCACCCTATTGGATATGGTGCATACCATGATGTCTCTTATCGAGTTACCACTATCGTTCATGGGTTAGGCATTAGAGACAACCACATTCACTTTAAATAGGGCACCACATAATTTCGTTGAGACGACACCGTATGAACTATGGTTTGGAGAAACCTAAGTTGCCGTTTCTTGAAAGTTTGGGGCTGCGACGCTTATGTGAAAAAGGTTTCAGGATGATAAGCTCGAACCCAAAGCGGATAAATACATCTTCATAGGACAACCCAAAAACAGTTGGGTATGCCTCCTGTCTCAGATCCGAAAGCAATAAAGGATTGTTTCTAGAATCGGGTCCTTTCTCGAGGAAAAGTTTCTCTCGAAAGAATTGAGTGGGAGGATGGTGGAGACTTGATGAGGTTATTGAACCGTCTCTTCAACTAGTGTGTGGCAGGGCACAGGAAGTTGTTCCTGTGGCACCTACACCAATTGAAGTGGAAGCTTATGATATTGATCATGAAACTTCGGATCAAGTCACTACCAAACCTCGTAGGACGACAAGGACACGTACTACTTCGGAGTGGTAAGGTGATCCTGTCTTGGAAGTCATGTTGCTAGACAACAATGAACCTACGAGCTATGGAGAAGCGATGGTGGGCCCGGATTCCGATAAATGGCTTCAGGCCATAAAATCCGAGAGAGGATCCATGTATGAGTACAGATGGATTTCAAAAGGAAGACGGACAATGATGGTAAATGTCACCATTAAGAAAGCTCGACTTGTCGTTAAGATGTTTTCCGACAAGTTCAAGGAGTTGACTACGATGAGATTTTCTCACTCGTAGCGATGCTAAGAGTCTGTTGGAATTATATTAGCGATTACTGCATTATTTATGAAATCTTGCAGATAGGATGTCAAAACATTGTTTCCTCGACGATTTTCTTGAGGAAAGGTTGTATGTGATACAACCGGAAGGTTTTGTCAATCCCAAAAGATGCTAATAAGTATGCAAAGCTCCAGCAATCCTTCTAAGGACTGGAGTGAGCATCTCGGAGTTGGAATGTATGCTTTGATGATGATCAAAGATTTTGGGTTTGTACAAAGTTTATGAGAAACTTGTATTTCCAAAGAAGTGAGTGGAAGCACTACAGAATTTCTGATGAATATATGTTGTTGACATATTGATGATCAGAAATGATGTAGAATTTCTAGAAAGCATATAGGGTTATTTGAAAGGTGTTTTTCAATGGAAAGCCTGGATTAAGCTACTTGAACATTGAGCATCAAGATCTATAAGGATAGATCAAAATGCTTAATAATACTTTCAAATGAGCACATACCTTGACATGATCTTGAAGATGTTCAAGATGGACCAGTCAAAGAAGGAGTTCTTGCCTGAGTTGTAAGGTACGAAGTTAAGACTTAAAACTCGACCACAGCAGAATAGAGAGAAAGGACGAAGGTCGTCCCCTATGCTTAAGACGTAGGCTCTATAGTATGCTATGCTGTGTACCGCACCTGAAGTGTGCCTTGCCATGAGTTAGTCAAGGGGTACAAGAGTGATCCAAGAATGGATCACAGACAGCGGTCAAATTTATCCTTAGTAACTAGTGGACTAAGGAATTTTCTCGATTATGGAGGTGATAAAAGAGTTCGTCGTAAAGGGTTATGTCGATACAAGCTTGACACCTATCCGGATAGCTCTAAGTAGAGAGACCGGATACATATAATGGAGCAATAATTTAGGATAGCTCCAAGTAGAACAGTTGTTTGGAATAGCTCCAAGTAGAGCGTGGTAGCTACATCTAGGAGATGACATAGAGATTTGTAAAGCACACACGGATCTGAAAGGTTCAGACCCATTGACTAAAACCTCTCTCACAAGCAACATGATCAAACATAAAACTCATTGAGTGTTAATCACATAGTGATGTGAACTAGACTACTGACTCTAGTAAACTCTTGGGTATTAGTCACATGGCGATGTGACCTGTGAGTGTTAATCACATGGCGATGTGAACTAGATTATTGACTCTAGTGCAAGTGGGAGACTGTTGGAAATATGCCCTAGAGGCAATAATGAAAGTATTATTATATTTCCTTGTTCATGATAATTGTCTTTTATTCATGCTATAACTGTATTATCCGGAAATCGTAATACACGTGTGAATACATAGACCACAATATGTCCCTAGTGAGCCTCTAGTTGACTAGCTCGTTGTGATCAATAGATAGTCATGGTTTCCTGGCTATGGACATTGGATGTCGTTGATAACGGGATCACATCATTAGGAGAATGATGTGATGGACAAGACCCAATCCTAAGACTAGCACAAAAGATCGTGTAGTTCATTTGCTAGAGCTTTGCCAATGTCAAGTATCTCTTACTTTGACCATGAGATCGTGTAACTCCTGGATACCATAGGAGTGCTTTGGGTGTACCAAACGTCACAACGTAACTGGGTGGCTATAAAGGTGCATTACAGGTATCTCCGAAAGTGTCTGTTGGGTTGGCACGAATCGAGACTGGGATTTGTCACTCCGTGTAAACGGAGAGGTATCTCTGGGCCCACTCGGTAGGACATCATCATATGCGCAATGTGACCAAGGAGTTGATCACGGGATGATGTGTTACGGAACGAGTAAAGTGACCTGCCGGTAACGAGATTTAACAAGGTATTGGATACCGACGATCGAATCTCGGGCAAGTAACATACCGATAGACAAAGGGAATTGAATACGGGATCGATTGAGTCCTTGACATCGTGGTTCATCCGATGAGATCATCGTGGAACATGTGGGAGCCAACATGGGTATCCAGATCCCGCTGTTGGTTATTGACCGGAGAACGTCTCGGTCATGTCTGCATGTCTCCCGAACCCGTAGGGTCTACACACTTAAGGTTCGATGACGCTAGGGTTATAAAGGAAGCTTGTATGTGGTAACCGAATGTTGTTCGGAGTCCCGGATGAGATCCCGGACGTCACGAGGAGTTCCGGAATGGTCCGGAGGTAAAGATTTATATATAGGAAGTCCTGTTTCGGCGATCGGGACAAGTTTCGGGGTCATCGGTATTGTACCGGGACCACCGGAAGGGTCCCGGGGGCCCACCGGGTGGGGCCACCTGCCCCGGGGGGCCACATGGGCTGTAGGGGGTGCGCCTTGGCCTACATGGGCCAAGGGCACCAGCCCCTAGAGGCCCATGCGCCAAGATATAGGAAAAAGGGGAGAGTCCTAAAAGGGGAAGGCACCTCCGAGGTGCCTTGGGGAGGATGGACTCCTCCCCCCCTCTTAGCCGCACCCCTTCCTTGGAGGAAGGGGCAAGGCTGCGCCTCCCCCCTCTCCCCTGCCCCTACATATAGTGGAGGGGAGGGAGGGCATCCATACCTGAGCCCTTGGCGCCTCCCTCCCTCCCGTGACACCTCCTCCTCTCCCGTAGGTGCTTGGCGAAGCCATGCAAGATTGCCACGCTCCTCCATCACCACCACACCGTTGTGCTGCTGCTGGATGGAGTCTTCCTCAACCTCTCCCTCTCTCCTTGCTGGATCAAGGCGTGGGAGACATCGTCGAGCTGTACGTGTGTTGAACGCGGAGGTGTCGTCCGTTCGGCACTAGGATCATCGGTGATCTGAATCACGACGAGTACGACTCCATCAACCCCGTTCACTTGAACGCTTCCGCTTAGCGATCTACAAGGGTATGTAGATACACTCCCCTTTCTACTCGTTGCTGGTCCCTCCATAGATAGATCTTGGTGTTATGTAGGAAAATTTTTGAATTTCTGCTACGTTCCCCAACATTTATCCCTCTACATCATGTCATCTTGCTTAATGTGTTACTCTGTTCTTATGAACTTAATACTCTAGATGCAGGCAGGAGTCGGTCGATGTGTGGAGTAATAGTAGTAGATGCAGGCAGGAGTCGGTCTACTTGTTATGGATGTGATGCCTATATACATGATCATGCCTAGCTAATCTCATAATTATTCGCTTTTCTATCAATTGCTTGACAGTAATTTGTTCACCCACCGTAATACTTATGCTCTCGAGAGAAGCCTCTAGTGAAACCTATGGCCCCCGGATCTATCTCTTATCATATTTGCTTCCAATTTACTTTTAATTGCATCTTTTATTTTCTGCATCTATATTATAAAATACCAAAAATTTATTTATCTTATCATACTATCTCTATCAGATCTCACTTTCGCAAGTGGCCGTGAAGGGATTGACAACCCCTTTGTCGCATTGGTTGTGAGTTCTTTGTTTGTTTGTGTAGGTTTGTGGGACTTGTTGAGAAGCCTCCTACTGGATTGATACATTGGTTCTCAAAAACTGAGGGAAATACTTACGCTACTATTGTTGCATCACCCTCTCCTCTTCGAGGAAAACCAATGCAAGCTCAAGACATAGCATGGCACTTCAGTCAGAACAAATCATTCATTATACCTGCATTTAGACAAGGTTAAACACATACCTTTGCTTTCCTCTAGCTGCTTCTTCACCAAGCCAAGCTCTTCCTCGGCCCGCTCTAGATTCTGCTTCAGTCTGGTGACCTCTGCAGTATGAGCGGCAGCAGCCAGCAGCGGCGCCTGCTTGTTCCCATAGACATTTCAGATTAGACTCCTGCAAAAATTATTTGATCCTCTGTCCGGTTTTTCATTCCGAACACCAGACAGAGTATCAGGGGCTACTGTCTATACCGTGACAATATTTTTACAATTAGATTACTTACCTCAAAGCCTGTTAGAAGGCTAGTGCAAGCTTCAGTCAGTCCGCTTTTCGCAGACTGGACCCTCTCAATCACCGTACCCATAAGAGTATGGTGTTCTTCCACAATGGAAACGCCTTGCAGCGCCTCCAGCAAACTATTTGGTGCCTCTGGATGGACAGAGGCCACTGGTGGAATAGGCGCGCTGCCTTCTTTTGAATGGAGTGGCTGGCCTGGTTCCGGAGCTGCATGTGTCTCCGGAACTATATTCGGTTGAGGGACTGTTTGGATATGGCCCCCATCGTCAGCGTCCATGGGGGCTGGCTCCCCCATGTGTCCGGCCGCCGAAGCTTCACCCTCCGGCACCCCTTTGACGGCCACTGAATTCTCTCCCGGGCCGGGGATCCTTCGGGACGATGCCTCGACGCCATCTAGGTCCCTGGGAGAAGTGGCCAATGGAAGGGTCCCGCTGTCCATCGCAGCCGGATCCAGCGAATCCTCTGAGGATAAGGACCGCTCGAGACTGGACTGAGCCGGATTGCAAATGCATAAATTAGCACATTAAAACAATAAAATAAAAAGGCCGGATATATGAACGTGTCCGAATACTTACGATTTGGCCAGGGGCTTCTCCCTGGGTTTCTACTCCCAGCTGCTGTCGGTGGCCGCTGTGGAGCTGTCCGGAAGGGAAGCTTCCCCTTCTTGGACACCTCGGCCTCCAGGTGCGTGGAGATCGTCCTCTTCTTCCCCCCCCCCCCTACAGGGGGGAATGGATTTCTTCTTCTTCCTCCCCCTCCTCGTCGTCTTCAGCGACGGAGGAGTGAGCCTCGGCATCTTCGGGCGTCGCGTCCGAAGTACCCTTGCGGCGGACACCACCTCTGGTCCCCTTGGCCTTCTTCTTGGCCTTCTTCTCCGGTACCTCATAAGGCGCCGGAAACAACATCTTCGCCAGGAGCGGAGGTTTTGGGTCTTCAGGCCGCGGAGCCGGACAGTTAATCCGCTCTGCTATCTCTGTCCAGTCCTGAAGTAATTGATAGGGAGACTTAGATGCCTTCCTCGAATATGCAAGTAAAGGGTACACCTTGAAAACATGAAAGAACTTATCGGATTTCTATGGTGAGTTAGGTCGTGCCCACGATCCTCGTCCATGGCCGGCGGCACCTCGTTGGCCTTGAAGAGCACCTTTCAGATATCTTTGTGCGTTGTGTTGAAGAGCTCTAGTAGGGTTTGGTGCTTGGCCGGATCAAATTCCCACAAATAGCAAGTCCGACGTTGGCATGGAAGAATCCCGCGGACGAGCATAACCTGGATCACATTGACGAGCTTGACTTTCTTGTTTATCATACTCTGAACGCGTGTCTGGAGCGCTGTAAGCTCGTCTGGAGAGCCCTAGGACAGGCCCTTCTCTTGCCAGGAGGTGAGCCGCATTGGGACTCCGGGTCGAAATGCGGGGGCCACCGCCCAGTTGGTGCCGTGTGGCTCGGTGATGTAGAACCACCCCGACTGACACCCTTTTACATTCTCCACGAAGGAGCCTTCGGACCAGGTGACATTGGGCATCTTGCCCACCATGGCGCCTCCGCACTCTGCTTGTTGGCCGCTCACCACCTTCGGCTTCACATTGAAGGTCTTCAGCCATAGGCCGAAGTGAGGTGGGATGCGGAGGAAAGCCTCGCACACGACAATAAATGCCGAGATGTTGAGGATAGAGTTGGGGGCCAAATCATGGAAGTCCAGCCCGTAGTAAAACATCAGTCCGTGGACGAAAGGGTGGAGGGGGAATCCCAGCCCGCGGACAAAGTGTGTGAGGAACACCACCCTCTCTTGGGGCTCCGAGGTGGGGACGATTTGTCCCTTGGCCGGAAGTCGGTGAGCAATTTCCTTGGCTAGGTATCCGGCCTCCCGGAGCTTCTTGATGTCCTTCTTCTCGACGGAGGAGGCCATCCACTTGCCTCCTGCTCCAGATCTGGACATGATTGGAGTGCTTTTTTGGGCAAAGAAGGCGAGAGCTTGGGCGTTGGAGCTCGAGGATGGATGGGCAGTGGAAGGAGAAGGCGTGGGTGAAAGAGGATGAATCCTTATCCCTTTATAAAGGCAGTAAAAGTCATGCGCCTCCCCACTCGCCTTAAAGTTTTCCTATTTCCCAAGCATTGTGCAGATGACACGGTTGGGTTACCCATGCCCGTATTGATGAGAATCTCGTGATAAGGGGACACGATCTCTGCTTTGACAAGACGTGCCAATGAAACCGCACCTTGAAATACGGAGCGGCATGTTAAAAAACGGTTTGAATAATGGCCGGGTAGTGGCGTGATATCACGCTACAAAAAGTTGTTAGTGGATTGGACTTGTGAAATATTATACTCTCTACGGTTGTGTGCGGTACTTGTTTTGCAGAGCCGGACACATTTTCTATGTTCGGAAGACTATGTTGGAGTATTCGGAGAAGGAACTCGCCTTGCAATGCCGAAGATAATCTGCGCGCCGGACTCATCGTCATTGAAGCCTGGTTCAGGGGCTACCGAGGGAGTCCTGGATTAAGGGGTCCTCGGACAGCCGGACTATATACTGTGGCCGGACTATTGGACTATGAAGATACAAGATAGAAGACTTCCTCTCGTGTCCGGATGGGACTCTCCTTGGCGTGGAAGGCAAGCTTGGCGATTCGGATATGTAGATTCCTTTCTCTATAACCGACTTTGTACAACCCTAGCCCCCCCCCCCCTGGTGTCTATATAAACCGGAGGGTTTAGACTTCTAGGGTCTAGCCACAACAATCATAACCTCATAGGCTAGACTTCTAAGGTTTAGCATTACGATCTCGTGGTAGATCAACTCTTGTAACACTCATATTCATCAAGATCAATCAAGCAGGAAGTAGGGTATTACCTCCATAGAGAGGGCACAAACCTGGGTAAACATTGTGTCCCCCGCCTCCTGTTACCATTAGCCTTAGACGCACAGTTCGGGACCCTCTACCCGAGATCCGCCGGTTTTGACACCGATAGCGACCCGGGTGCCCAACCCTAGCCGTCGCCGGACCCAACCCCCACCCCCTTCCCCTCCCTCCCCCTCCCCCTCCCCCCCGCGCCGGCGGCAAGCGGCACCAGGCAAAGCCCGTGCGGGGTCATCATTGGCGGGATCTCCTTTACCCTTGCCTGGAATAGGGGCCGCGGGGGTCTCCTTCTTCGGGCGCGTCGGCAGAGCTCGGAGGCCGGCGCGACGGGTTGCACGTGTAGGCGGTGGCGGTGCAGGGCGGCGCGACCTGCTGGTCAGTGGCGGCACAGCGTTGGAGCGCGAGTGCCAATGGCGATGCATCGTTCTTTGTGGCGGAGCTTGATATGGTCAGATCCGCGCCGCCAGGAGTGGGGGCTGGCTACCGATGCGTGGCAGGAGGGCGGTAGACTTGGACAGAGCTGGCAATGGTGCGATGGCGTGCTATGGTGGCGGCGGCACCGTTTGGAGGCAGAGGCGCAAACCCATGAACAACTGGTGGTGACGGCGCTGTGAGGGCTCGACCAAGATGGAGTCTTGGCGAGCAGCGAGTGGCCGGTCACCTCTATGCGGTGTGGTGAGCGGCAGTGCTCTCCTAGTGGCGGAACTTGGTGCTTAGTGGAGGTGCGGTTCCGACCGTCGCAGGGTCGTTCTTTGGTTGGCGACGATTGTTCTGGGCGGTCCTGGACCTTGCTGGAGGAGCAGGGTGGCTGTGGTTTCTTGTCTAGGCTGGGAGTTTGCTGCGATGGTCGGGTTCCTCTTGGTCGTGCAATCGGTCGTCACTCCTCAGCTTGGCCTCTACTTCTGCTTAGAGTTCTTAGATTTGCGGTTGCGGTGCGCGAGCCTATTGGATGGAATTCCAGGAGGTGTGGTGATGTGCGATGTGCAGATGAAAACTTGCTTGGCTTCTGTCGGGCCGACGGCGATGGCACCTGCGGGTGTCATCCACTTCTTGGAGGTGTCGTCGAGGCGTGTGCGCCATGCCCCTCGCTCGCTTGGAGTTGGTGGCTATCTCCGGGTGAAAGCCTCGACGTCGTATCTCTATTGGGAGCTTTGTGTGTGGAGACATGGCTGGGTCCTTATTGCTCTCCTCCGGTGTTTGTTGTTGTCCTCTTCTGGTCCTCTATGACGCTATGTATGCTCGTCGCCGGTATCTCCCTAGGATCAGAGCAAGTCATGCCTTCCACTTGTCACTTCCTCTTAGGCGCTCAGGCGCTCAGAGTGGATGGTGGGTCGACAAGCAATGTTCTATGAAAGGTGTTGGTCTTCGGAGGTGTCAAGCGCCGGTCGAGAAACAATGTGTGTGTCAGCAGACGATAAGCTCTTTTGTGTTGTAGCTTGCTTTGCGGTGTTGTCCGTATGTGGACTTGTTCAAGAGTGGTGTGGTGTGCGCTATGCTCATTGTTCGTTGTGAGTGATAGTTTCTTGTAATTTTAACTCTACCTTCTATAGAGTTAGAGCATCTCCAACAGCCGCGCTAAACTAGCGCCGCGCCGCAAATTCGTCAGTTTTAGCGCGCGCAACGCGGCGGGTCGCTCCAGCGGGCGCGCAAAAACAGCGCGCGCGCTATACCGAGTTGGGCGCGCTGTCGGAAACGCCATCCCGCACGGCGTATTTCGGGCGCCTGCTACAGCGCGCGGCACACTCGACCGCTCGCGTCGCACTCTCTCATTTCCTCCTCCCACGCCCCGCGCGCGCCGGTGCCGGCGCCACCCATGGACGCGCACACCAGCGCCCCGCTCTTCCTGCTGTACAGCA
>NC_057810.1:627986875-628074498 GCF_018294505.1 Triticum aestivum | reverse complement strand
CGCCGCCGGAAACCCTAGCGCGGGTAGCGTTGGCGTCGCCACCGCCGGAGCTCCGCCGAGCGCCGGCCTCGCGCGCAGCCTCTTCTTGCCGCCGCGGATGACCACGGCGACGGGTGGCGTCGCGTCGGCGCCGTCCCGTGCCGCCGCCGCACCGTCGAAGCTCCCCAATGCAGCGCGGCCGAAGAAGGGCAAAACTTCGGCGAAGAAAAACAAGGCGGCGGACGGCTCCGGCGGCACGAATGCGAGGGGAAAGAAGCTTGCAGGGCGTTCGACGGCCGCGGCGGCTATCGAAGTGCCGGTGAGCTCAGTCGTTGAGCCGGCCGCCGACGCGCACCATGTGTTCGACGAAATGCCCCCAAGGTGAAAAAATTTCAAATTTTATTTTCTTCTTGTTTTTTCAATGCATCATCACATATAGATAGCTTATTTGCATTGTTCAAAAAATTTGTAGTCTCAATGATGATGCATACATGTCAACTATGGGTGTTGGGTCCAACAATTCGCATTGGTCTCAAACCAATGACATCCATTTGGAAGACCATGAGTTTGAGGTGGACGAGGAGGGTGAGGGCATTGTCGACGCGCCGAAAGGAAGAGCGGGCAATTACAGCACCAACGATGACAAGTTACTATGCAATACTTATTTGCAAGTGTCAAGGGATCCATCCATTGGAGGTGATCAAAGTAGAGATGCGTATTGGGGGCGAATGAAAGAATACTTTGATGCTCACAACATGAGTGGAATTGACCGCTCGGAGAGATCACTGCGGTCCCGATGGTCCACAATCAACTCGGATTGTCAAAAGTGGGCGGCCGCACAAAAGTCAGTTGACAAGATTAACCCAAGTGGCACAAATGAGGATGATAGAGTAAGTGGCATCTCATATATGTTCATCTCATACTTGCTTTTGGTGTCCGAAGTGCTAACTTGTTTTGTTTTTCTTGTAGTTCAACATTGCACAAAACTTGTTCAAAGAAGAGACGAGGAAAACCAAGAAGGGGAAGATCAAGAAAGGAAGGGTCTTTACCTTGTCTCATTGCTATGAAGTGTTAAAGAATGATGAGAAATGGAAGAATCGTGATGGTTTGGATGATTTGCATTTGAGCAACAAACGCAAGGTGGATGATGATGAGGAGGAGGATGATGCATCAAGTGATGACGGCAAGAGAAGCCCCACACCCAACTCGGTTTCATACTCGAAGCCAAAACGACCGGATGGGTGCAAGAAAGACAAAACCGAAAAGAAGAAGAGGAAAGGAGATGATGAGCTCAAAAATGCTATGGAAGCTATTGTGAAGGCAAGAAAAGAAGCCAACGAGGTGAGGAAAATGGCAAGGAACCAAGATGCCGCGGCCGAGGAGAGGAGGTTGGCGGCCGAGGAGAGGAGGGTGGCCGCCGAGGAGAGGAAAGTGGCATTGGAGGAGAGGAAGGTGGGCATGGAGGAGCGATCTAGGTTGTTGGAATGGGAGAAGCACTTGTTCTTCTTGGACACATCTTCGTTCAATGATGCGCAAAAGGACTATGTCAACCTTGCTCGTGAAGAAGTCTTGATTCAAAAAAGAGCCATGATCCGCACAATGGGTGGCGGTGGCCTTGGCGACATGGGTGGCAGTGGCCTTGGTGGCATGGGTGGCTTCGGCGCCATGGGAGGCATGGGTGCACCTCCGGCCGCCATGGGAGGCATGGGTGGCTTCGGCGCCATGGGAGGCATGGGTGGCTTGGGCGCCATGGAAGGCATGGGCGCACCTCCGGCCGCCATGGGAGGCATGGGTGGCTTTGGAGCACCCTCTGACGCTATGGCCGCCATGGGAGGCATGAGTTTCGCTACTCTTATGGGAGGCATGGGTGCACCTCCGACCATGGGTGAAATGTCTTTCGATGTGCCTCCTCACACACATTCCCGTGAAGATGCCGTTGAAGATCTTGCCAACACCGTCGGAGCTTCACGTGATGCGATGCGTGATGAGGATAGGGAGGAAGATTCATCTTCGGAGGCGGAAGAATCGTCTTCGGAAGATGAGGACGAAGACGAGAAAGATGTTTGATGTGTCTTTCATTTATATGTCTTGAACTTTACTTTGCATTTTGAACTTGGTTGGATGAACTTGTGGGTATGAACTTGTGGGCATGAACTTGGTTGGAAGATGTTTGTGACAAATTTCACATGTTCATTGCATTTTGATAATTGTTTCAAATTCATTTTGAAGCTAAGTCGCGCGCGCTGTATTTTTGCGCGCTGCTGGAGCGTCACGCGCGTGCTGCATTATAGCGCGGCTGCTGGAGCCAGCGCTCGCGGCCGCGCTAAACCAGCCAAAGCGCACGCGGCAAACAAGTTTTTTGCGCGCGGCGCATAGCACGGCTGCTGGAGATGCTCTTATGGCCCGCCTAGTCGTACTCTATGCGAAAAAGAAGCGGACGTTCATCGGGGCTGTCGGCTATACTACATCAAAGTGCAACAACCAAGACAACAAACACACCACAGTCCGCGACCATCATGAAAACAAACTCTGGACGTCCACAGACCTTCCAGCCCTGTCAACGCCATTACAGGCAAAACAGAGTAGACACCAGGATCCATCACACCAAAGCATCACCCAGCCTGAAGCCGAGCAAGCAAGCATGCGCTATTCTGAATCCGAGCAAGCAACAGTCTTGATAATTCTTAGGTAAGAACACGGCCAGACCTCACCCGACAAACAGATTATTCTGCAGATCATATACTCACTACAGTTCGACACAAACAAGCAAAACATATTCATATTCCCTGCAGCGACGAACATACTAGATTGAACTGTACAAGGCAGACCAGCTGGTGCTACTGCATCTCTGCTTCTGCGAGCGAGCGGCACCTACTACTTTCCAAAGAGAGATTTGATCCACCACAGGCCGCCGTCCTTGGGGGCATCCTGGCTCTCCGGCGTCGGCTCCGGGTGCGGCGTCTTCCGGAGTTTGCTCACGTCGTACCCTTCCTCCTTGGCCCTCTCCACCAGCTCCTTGTACATGCCCTCGTCCATCTGCGGCTGCCTGCACAAGATCTACACACACCGATACACCCACATCATGGCAGAGATTAGATTGGTTATCGATCTACCACCACCAGCACCGCAATTCAATCGAATTACGTACCCAGAGGTAGTTCCTGGAGGGCTGGCCGACGAGCGCGTACTGATAGGCGTCGTCGATGTGGAGCACCCAGTAGTCGCCGATGACGGGGAAGACGGGGAGGAAGGGGGGCACGTAGAACCTGACCTTGAGCTTGGCCTCGTCGCTGGCGGGGTTGGCGCGGAAGGCGGTGCCCTCGATGTGGCCCCGGCGGCCGTCGGTCCAGGTCTCGTTCAGCACCTTGACGGCGCCGTCGGGGCCGAGCGTGTAGGTGGCGCGCGTGTTGGCGCCGTCCTTGGGCTGGAACCGGGACGGGAAGCACGCGATCTCGTACCACCGGCCCATGTACCGCTCCAGGTCGAGGTTCCGCACCACCTTCATGGCCGCCATAGGTTGTGCGTGCGTGAGGGGGCTCGGGGGAGGGGAGGAAGCGAGGGCGGCGTGGGTTGAGGAGAGACGGCGATAGGGATGGATGCAAAGTGGGGTTTGGAGAGGGGATAGGGATGGTGCTGGCAATAAAGGCTGGTGCGGGAGACGTGGAGGGCTGTGGGCGATACGTTGGGACCAAGATTAAAGTCGCCGTTTGAAGTCACACCGTTTGCTCTTTTTTTCTTAGGCAAGTCGCACCGTTTGCTCATTTTTTCTTAGGCAAGTCACACCGTTTGCTCCATGGCAGCTGGACACAAGGACGAATCCTATTTGCCGTCCGTGTGCGGTAAATAGATGAGTCTTCGCTGAAGGTTTTTAAGTACTAATGGTCCTTTTGGGACGGCTTCACCTGGAAAACAGGGCAAGAGGTGAGCAATACGGGAGCCCGTCCTTGTTGATGCATTAGGACAAGAGGTGAGCAATACGGGAGCAACTGCGCCCTCCGTCTCAAAAATTTTGCCTTAGATTTACCTAAATACAGATGTATCAAGTCACGTTTTAGGATTTTGAGACGGAGGGAATACCTGAGAAGCGCTCGTTGGGGAGCCCCCAAGGTTCACTTGGGTGGGCTGAGGGCGCGCCACTTAGCGTGCTCTAAGCTGCTGCTACGTGTCATGTTTCCGGCGCTCCCTTTGGATTTTATTTTTTATTTATTTTTCCGCACGCATTTCATTCCAACCGGTTTTGGCCCGAACATTTTTTGAAATTGTGAAAATAAAATAAAATGATGAACATTTTTTCTATAAATTCATGAACATTCTGCTAAATTGTGGACATTTTTTGAAATCATGAACATTAACTGGAAAACTGAACATTTATAACTTCATGAACATTTTTTTTAAACCATGAATACTTTTTAAATTAATGACCACATTTCCAAAAAATTATCATTTTTAAAATTTATGACATTCTTTTTACAAATTCGTGAACATTCTCATAAATCATGAGCATTTTTTTGATATTGTGTACATTGTTAAAATTCATGAACAATTTTTCAAAATTGTGAACATTTTTTTACAAACTCTTCAACATTCTTAAATCATGAACATTGTTTGAATTTGTGAATATTTTTTGAAATCATGAACCTTTTTTAAAAAATTCATGAAAATTTTATTAAATCGTGAACATTATTTGAATTTGCAGAATTTTTTTTGAAATCATGAACATTTTTTAAAATTCATGAAACAATTTTTATAAATTCATGAACATTCTCTTAAATCGTGAACATATTCCCGGTCATTTATTTTGAAATCACGAACATTTTATGAATTCATGATTTTTTTGTCAAAATTTGTAAATTTTGAAAATTTAGAACTTTTTGATATCCCAAATTATTAAAAAAACAGGAAACAAAAAGGGAACGTTCCAGCCCACACATGGGCCACCCAAAAGGGCGCGCGGGGGAGGGGGTGCGCCCGAGGCTGGTTTCTTGTATGCAGGTCGCCGAATAGGATTTTGGCTTGTTGATTCATTGGGATGAGATGGCCGTCTTCACTATGAGCTCCTAGAGTTTGTACAATGCTAGGTGCTTAAAAAATTAGGTTTTTCAGAAGTATCACTGTCTATTTCTAGAGAAAAGGTGTCTAACTAAGCGTCTACTCTCTACAAATAAGCACCGGTGTCTAAAGAAACACTGATTTATATCTCTAAGTATCTTGCATTGTAAAAGCCTTATAGGATGTCCGTGTGCTTCAAGCAACAGTAGTTCTCTTTTTAGGATTAAGCAACGTCTTATAATTTGGGACGGAGGTAGTACACATAGAACATTGTGTAAATATGTCGAATCTTTTTTTTAGTACACCTTGAACATTTGTATAATATACGTTGAACAAATTTCAAATACACGGTGAACATTTTTAGTATACATTGAACAATTTTAATATGCAAATGCACAGTGAACTTTTTGTAATATACCATGAATATTTTCTCAATATACCATGACCATTTTTGTAATACAAAGTGAAGTTTTGTATAATACACAAAAAAAGAGAAACAAAAGGAAAAAATAAAAAGGAAAGAAAGAAAATAAAAGAAAGAGAAAGAGAGATACAAAAAAATGAAAAAGAAAATTAAAAAAGGAAAAAGGAAAAAGGAAAAAAGAAACAAAAGAAGAAGAAAGAATGTAGCTGACCGTGGGCTGGCCCAAACTGGGGCGTCGGGAGAGACGCCTTCTGCGAAGTAATTATCGCGGAAGTAAACCTTAGAGCTTCTTTCTTTCAATGTATTTTTTCTTTTGAGAGTCGTGCTGTGAATTATGAAGCACATAGTTTAGCCAAGTTCTCCCTCTCGAGAGGTCCTGGACTCCACGTCTGGTTTGGCGCTCCTTATGACCAGAGATGTATCCCACTTCATGTGGAATTTACTGAATAAACTTGGTTTCCCCCCTCAAAAAAAAAAAACTTGTATAACGCCATTTGCAGTAATGCTATCGCAACCACGCCTCAAAGTCGATGGTCACTGTTTTTTCTAAGAAGAAAAAAATTCGATGGACACCGCTGCCCCGCCTTCAACAAGCAGGGGAGCGAACGGAGTACACTACACAAGTAGTGGTTTACCAGGAACTTATATAAGAGATAAGTGCCCAGCAGCCATCGTTGACACCTAGCTATGAAGTTTCTAAGATAGTTAATTCACAGAAGTTCAAAACATATTGAAAGATGGCATGGGTTGTTCTCTGTGATGAACTCATGTGGTCTTGGGTTTCACAGATACCTAAAATTCCGCTTCGAAAAGGAGTTTCTTTTGAGTTCACATTCATAAAAATGAGCAACAATCTATCTTACGGTTCTTGCGTAACTCCAAATGGTTATATCATTACACCAAATGCATATTGCCATTTTTTCTCCTTTACGTACACTATGAATATCTTCAAATTTTTTTTATCAAATTTTGATGAATGTGTTTTTTTGCTTGGTTTAAAATATGGGATCGTATCTATTTCCCCGTGTCACTTTCCCATATCCTCCTCCATTTTTGAAGGCCCATTTTTTGAACTTTTGAATGCCCATTTGAATCATGTGCATATTCTCATGCCAGACTTGAACTCTCTACTTCAGAATTGGTGCAAAGAGATTCAAGATCTGCTAGCTCATCTGGATCTCCTGTACGTGCTACTACTACTCCCATCCCAAAAGCATCTAACAGACACATCCTTCATTGTGCATACCTTCTTTCTTAGCCCTCGTGTAAGTGTGCGTGTGTGCGCAAACCTGATGAAGATACTGGTACACACATGTATGGATCATATGCTTTTGTTTATAAAATGCATAGATCCCATGTTGATGGCCTGATTTGGTTAACAAGCCTAGGAACAATTTGGAACATCTTATCGGTAAAAGATTATTACCAACAATGTTTATGTTGTACCAAATGATGAGATATGGATTATAATTGATAGCATCGAATAAAATAAGGTAGCATGTGTTGATGGATTTCGTGTTGAATTCTATCAAACAAGTTGGCATTTTATCAAGAAGGATGTAATGGCTTGTTTTGTTGTTTCCACAGAGGAATGTTGGATCTGAGTATGATTAATTTTGGCGTGATAAATCTAATATTCAAAGGTGCAGATGTTAATACTATCGAACAATTTAGACCAACTTTGTCTTTTGCATGTGCTCTTTAAGTTCTTCTCAAATCTGAGACTATGTGGATCTCTCCTTATATGGATAAATTGATCTCTCCTTGTCAGAATGCTTTTATTGAGGGAAGAAATAGTATGGATGGGGCAATGTCGGCGCATGAAATTTCGCATGAATATAAGAGGAAGAAGTGACATGGGATTATTTTGAAATTAGACTTTGAAAGACATATGATAAGGTGAATTGGTAAATTATGTTTCATTACTTGCAGGAGAAAGCTTTAAATACCTGGATGAAATGGTTTACAACCGTGGTAAAAGGGATTCCCTTGAATGTTAAGGCCAATTCACTACGGGGAATGTTTTTGGGAGATTTAAGGGGTCAGGCAAAGAGATCCATTCTCAACTTTCTCTACAATTAAAAAGAATGTAAGGTTTCTATCTTTGACTTTTCTTCCCACCACCCCTTCATCCAACCTTCCCCGTATGATAATCAGTCATCTTAATTTACTTACTTTCTCAATCAATTCAACTTTAATTATTTACCAAATTTCTCATCAAATTATAAGGTAAATCACAAGCAGGATTGATAAACATTTATTTACACAATCGCATTAATATGAGCATGTAAATCATAAGCTAACGTACTAGAATATTTATATCCCGTTGCAATGCACGAGCATTGGTATGGTCTTGTTAAACATTGCTACTTCTTGCTTGCAAAAGATGGTTCATAAAGGTGAAGCTATTGGTCAATTTGTGGGATTGATCCCTCATTTGATGATGCAACTCTATTCATCTAGGATGATGTCGAAAGTGCTCGTAACTTGAAGTTGCATTTATATTTGTTTGAAAAAATTTATGGCTTGAAAATTACTTTCCAAAGAAGTGAGGTCTTGGTGATTTTGCATAATGATGAGAAGCAACAAAAATGTATTAACATGCTCCATTGCTAGTATGGGTATTGGCCTATCAAATATTTAGTTTACTTGTTTGTGAGAGCAGACTAAATATGGCAGATTGGGTGCTTCTAGAGGACAACTTAGTGCTGAGAGTGGATTGATGGCAGGCTAGGGACCTATCCCTTGGTGGTAGGGTTACCAATATCAAAGCTTTCCCTAACTAGCATGCATGTGTACAATTCTCTATGTACAGGTTTCCCAAAACTAATGCGGGGAGAATGAATAAAACTATTAGAAGATTCTTCTAGCAACATAGTAGGGAAATAAAAAAGTATTGCATGGTTAGAAGGCCTCTGATCTCCATACCTAAGAAAAAGGTTGTTTGGGGATACATAATCTAGAAAAAATCAGTATTATCTTGCTTTGTAAGTGATGGTAGAATTTGGAGAGGAAAAAGGTATGTCGTGGGAGATTATGAGGAAGAAATACAAAATTCAAAATGTAATTACACAAGTAGCCAACTCTGCTTTTGATCCTCTCTATTGGGCCAACCTTATCAAGATCCAGAAGTACTGCACTGATAACATGAAAAGGATATGGTAGGGAATGGCCATCACACAATTTTTTGGGAAGATCACTTGTGTGTTGAGGTGAGATTTTCAATGAGAAATTCCCTGAAATTTATGGAGTATGCAATGATTTAACTATATAGTTGGGCGGTTGGCTGAGAGGGGATGGGCTCTCTTATTTAGAAGGTGGTTAAATATCAGACAACAAGATCAGATGAACATTATGTGCTCTATGTTGAATGGTGTGGTTTTTAATCAAGATTAGGACATGCCATGGTGGATGCAAATTTAAAATAGCAAATTCATGGTCAAATTCATACATCAAAGGTTGTCTTATATAGGATCAGACAGATCCTTTAACGACTTGTGAAAGGCTAAGGTGCCTGCTAAAATCAGAACTTTGCTCTAGGTTATGTGGCATAATGACATTCTGACCAAAGATAATATTTGTAAAAGGAATTGTACTTGTAATCCAACTTGTCATTTATGTCTTGCGAACGAGAGCATCCATCATTTGTTCATTAGATACTCTACCGCTAAATATATTAGGGGAATCCTCGGCAAAAGTGTACGGCCCACATATAGGCCTGGTTGTTTCTCCCAATATTTTGGGTGGATCCTAGAATTTATGCCAGCTAGTAGAAATGTGCAAATTATGGGGCTTGCAACTATATGATGAGCTCAATGGAAGATGCACAATAGAGCGTGTTTTGACAGGTGTCAGCTAAATTTGTGTGCTACACATGTTCCTTTATGCAATATTGGGCATGTATGCAAAGTGGTAGAATTGGAGGTCGAGCTATACTGGAGTGATAACCCACAAGTATAGGGGATTAATTGTAGCCTCTTTCGATAAGTAAGAGTGTCGAACCTAACGAGGAGCTAAAGGTAGAACAAATATTCCCTCAAGTTCTATCGACCACCGATACAACTCTACGCACACTTAACGTTCGCTTTACCTAAAACAAATATGAAACTAGAAGTACTTTGCAGGTGTGATAGGATAGGTTTGCAAGATAATAAAGAGCACGTAAATATAAACTAGAGGTTGTTTAGATAAAGAAGCAATAAAGTAAATATAACGAGTGTGGAAATGTGGTGGTAGGAGTGAAAGTTCTATCCATTTGTGGGTTGTTTAACAGTCATAAAATCAGTAACAATCTATCTAATATGGTTCTTGCACAGCTCCAAATGGTTATATTATTGTACCAAACCCACGTTGTCGTGTTTTTGTCTACTCCTTTTTTTTTACACTATACGACTATTTTTGTATTTTTATGTCAAAATTTCATGCATGTAAATTTTTGCTTAGTTAAAAGAAACTTGGAATGATGTCTATGTCCCCGTGTCAAGGTTGGCACTTTCCCATAACCCCCTCCATTTTCAGTGCCCTTTTTTTTAACTTTTGAATGCTCACTTGAATCATGTACAAATTGTCACGCTAGAATTGAACCGTTTACTTCAGAATTGGTGCAAAAAGATTCGAGATCTGCTAACTCATCCCGATCTCCTCTACATGCTACTGCTACTAGCATCCAAAAAGCATCTAACGGACACACCCTTCATTATCCATATATTCCATTTTTAGCTCCCGTGTATGTATGCGTATATGCGCTAACCTGATGAAGATAACGATACACGTTCGTACGGATCCTATGCTTGCTTACAAAATGCATGGATCCTATGTTGATGGCTTGATTTGGTTAACGAGTTTTTGGAGCATCCTGTCAGTAAAAGCTTGTTACTACTAACAACGTATATGTTGCACCTAAGCACCGGCATGGCATCGTGACAACGACCCGTCTGAGGCGCTGTCCCCAGGTGAGATTACCAATTGCCGTCAAAGAAGAATAAATTACATCACTCGACCGGAGATGCACTGATCAATCTACCACGGAATGTGTGATCACTAATTATCTGCAATCCTATTAATTACACGATGAAACGTCTGCATGATCACAGAGAACAAAGAGAAATCCAGATGGCTAGAGAAGCTACTCACCATGAACTGCAAGATATGCACAACATCTTCTAACAGAAAATCAAAGAATTTTAGTTTCTACGGTTCCATGATCGACAGGTCGATTGATCAATCGACCTCCGCCGCTAGAGGTGCTGCACGCAGGTTCGGCAGGTCGTTGGCGTCGTGCGCCGCGGCGGCGACCATAGCCAGCGCGTCCACGTTCTTCCTGCTGCTGGCCGGATCGGTGCGGCCGAGCTTGGGCGCGCCGGCGCGGCCGTTGGCGGTGGGCGCCGCGGTGACCATGGGAACGGACGGCTGCGCGGCCTTCTTCCTGATGCTGGGCTCAGTGCGGCCGAGCGTGGCCGCGCCGTTCTTCCAGCTGCCGGGCTCGGTGCGGCTCGCGCTCCGCTGCCCGCGGCCCTTGCCGAGGTGGTGCTCACAGAGGGAGTAGCCGACCAGCGTGGGCTGGCTGCAGCGCCACCCGAGCCCGTTCACGCGGCTGCACCGCGACCCTTCCATCAGCACCGGCGGGCCGCGCTGCCTCTTCTTGACGCCGCCGCCGATCTTGATCCCTTCCTTGACGTTCACGGGCACCACTGGCATTGCCGGGATGACGACACGTTCTCCGGCACCGATCACCGGCCGCTCAGACTCGTTGCAGTGTCCATTCTGTAGGCTGCATTGCAACATTACGCATGGAGGATTAATAATTTTCTGGCTTGAAGTTGATGACGCTACTAATACATCCGATGAAAACGAACATCTAGGTGGCAAATTGGCCATCATATACGTCATCGACTACGGCATGAACGAATTACATACCAAGGCCAAACCAGTTACGGTGGTACTACACACACGTACAAGGAGTCCCACATCGATCGTCTGAACGGTTCCATCAAAGATGCAACGAGGAGTCCAGTTCCAACTAGCACCAAGTAAACCGGCATGTGATGTGATGCAGGCCAGTGCCAAGAAGATAGTATTAATCATGCGTGGTGTACAACACATGCGCAGGAAGACGGAACAGATCGTAACATGCGTCCACAGGTACATGGCCCATGCATGTCTCCCCAAGAACATGGGGTGCATCGCATCGCATTGTATTGCACCCATGGAGGACGGTGGCTGGTGAGTACAGATCGCGGCAACAATGCGGGCATGGGTGGGGAGGAGAGGAAGAGGACAAAGCCACCAGGCTGTATGCCCATGATCGTCGAGATCCTCGCACGTCGGCATGCAAGGGGACAAAAATAATCCCACGACGAAGTGGATGCATGAGTCATGAGTGAGTGCACCGAAATACTACTACCATATGCCTTTTTTTCTTCTTCTATATACTAATAGTATGTGATCTATACCATGTACTGACAGTGTGCCGCATCGCCAAGGAGGATGAGACAGTAGTATTAAAATGGGCAGGAGTGGTGCCGTGTCATGTGCCGAGCTGGCACTGCATTGCACTGCCCCCACTAGTGCATGTAAAACGTCAAGGAGGCCAACAGAGCCCAGCGAACGGGAAAGAGGCCTTGGATGCTTTCCGATTCTACTCGATCCATCATTGCCGCAACCAGTATAGTATCATCGACGGATTCATCGGCCATGACTCGCACCACCGAACCGATCCGCGCAGGCCGGTGACACTGACACGGGACGCTTTTGGCTCATCGTCGTCACAGCGAATCACGTACCTCTCGTGGGTGTGGGTGTGGGTGCGGCCATCTGCGGCTGCCACCCCCTGACGTTGCGCACCGCCGCCGTGGTTGTGAACCGGTGGGTCGTCGTCGTTGCTGCTGCTGCGTCCCGCCACCACCACGTTGCCGCCCTGGCAGGTACAGATAGCGATTCAGTGAGGGGCAGCCAGATCTGAGGGACACTTAGTGGCGAATTAATCCGGGTGCAACGAAAGGAGTTAATTGGCAGGCCACTACTAGTAGTACAGATTGGAAGGAAAATTCAGGGAGAGAGGGGCCGGGCATGCACGCGCGCGAGTGTAACCGAATGTACCTGCGGCCCTGACGGCAATGCGGGCGGGCCGGGATCCGCGTCTGGGCGGAGCGGGTGCAACTCCGCCTCCGACTCGATCCTCCTCTTCTTCCCCTGCTCGGCCTCGTCCCCGGGGAGCGGCAGCCAGCGTTGCTCCTCCGCGTTCGGCGGTGGCGGTGGCGGTGGCGGTGGCGGTGGGTGGGGCGCGGTGAACGGATCTGAGGGCTGCTGCTCCAGCGGCAGCGGGTAGGGCGACAGTGCCTGCTGCGCCTGCGGCCGCCTCCGGATCCTCATTGCGGAAACGGGGGGAGAGACCGACGGCAATGGAGATTTGGGGAGGGTGCAGATCAAAGGGAGGTAGGGGGGTTGGGTGCAGTCCTCTCTCACTCACCTCGCCTCCCTCGTGGATCGCGATGCATTTATTTATGAGACGGGGGGAGGGAGGGAGTGCAGCAGCGGATTTTTGGTGCAGTTTGGCTCGGCGTCTATCTGCGTTCGAGATCGGAGAGGAGAGGGGCGGGGCGGAAGGCGTGACTGCGTGAGGTGGGGACGTGGGGCATCGACCGATGCAATACGCCATGTGCGGTACAACTGTTGTTGCATGGGGAGACGGGGCGGCCGGGGCGGGCGGGGTTTGGTGGTATCGCTATGTGTACAAGACATGCCTACGTATACGGGGCGGAGCTGATTGTATGCATCTCATCCTCGTCTGGTGAGTGTGACTTGCAGGGTTCTTCTTCTAGGCTGGAGAGGAGGCGATCAGATCAGATCGGAGTGACTAGTGCACGTATGTAATATACGTACGCTGCACCCACGGTGCCCACGTACGTGTCTTAGACGTGCAAGAGTGGTGCATTGCCGTTGTTGAGGACTAGGTACTAGCGGTCACCGTACTGTAGCAGTAGCACTTACGCGAATGTACAATCCTCCTGTCCTGGCCCTCTGCATTCTGAGATGCACACATGTATCTATGGTTTTATTACAAACTAGATGACACCCCACGCGTCACAGTGAAGATTGGTTGGAATGTATTTTGATTCGATTTTTAGTTGTATGGAATAGATTAAATTTTTTAATTGTATGAAATAGTTGTTTCAAATTGACAATATAAGAACTAAAATTTGAAATACACATGGTTTACTATGTTTAATTATTGACTTAATAATATAGGAAGTGGAATTTCAAATACGACATATCTTGTTTAATTTTAGTTGTATGAGAAATTATTTTTAAACTTAAGATATAAGAAGAGCTGGAGTTTGAAATACATATGATTTACAATGTTTAATTATTGAGTTGAGTCTTTTTTTTTTCATGCATATTTGCTTGCTTTTATTGGATGTCACTCAAGTGACTGCATATTTGCATGTTGAGGTCGGCATTTTCCGTGCATGTTTGCATACTGAGATAACATATGTGCATCTTAAGAGAAATATGATAGTAGAGAGCTAGCTATTTTTTTTTTTGAGACACGAGAGCTAGCTATTAAGATATAGAAGATCAGGGGCGGATGTACAGGGTGGCCAGGGAGGGGCCGCGGCCAACCCTGAGATTTTGGATCACCTTATATACCTATGCATCTATCTGGGCCGGAGAGAAAAAAAAGCCCAACAACGCATTGGCGAGTAGCACAACCACGGCCTGTCTGTCCAGATCGAGCAGAACGAGCCGTCCCCCTCGCGCACAGCCGCCTCGCCGTTCCCCTGCTCCACCCCGACACCCAGCCGTTGCGCCGTTCCTCTCGTCCTCGCCGGTCTCCGGCCGCCCGGAGCCCGGAGCCCAGCCGCCCAGGAGGCTCCCCGCTCCCGCCTCCCCTTCCCGGCTTCCCACCCGCCCGGTCCAGGCGTCCAGGCGTCCAGCCGCACCCCCTGCTTGTGCGCGGCTGCGCCCCTGCCCTGTGCGCGCCCCTGCTGGCCTGCCCCCGCCCGGCCGCCCCCCTGCAATGTCGGCGAACAAGTGAGGGTTTGCTCTTTTGGCTCAATTTTCTGTATGAACACAAGCGAGGGTTTTCTTTTTTGCCTCAATTTCAATCCTTTAATAACCTGCCTATGCTTGCTCCATCTTATGGCCTCACTTTTAGTAACTCCCGGCAGAATCTGATCATAGCTATGCATGGTTTGTTGCTGTGTGGATCTGGAATCTCAATGTGCAGTGTAGTAAGTTGTTGTGTGGTACTCCATGTACCTGTGATGGTCTGATGGATCATGGTTGTCTCATCACATAGATGTAGATGCGCAGAGAGCAAATCCTTCTGCTTTTACTGTCTTCTGTATAGTTGTGTGGCTGAGTGGAAGCACTTTTTATAGGAAAGAAAAAATCTTAAGTTTTCTTTATCTGGTACCGGCATATTGCGTTTCAATTTGTTTGATTTACGCTGTGAGGAAGATAATTTATATAAGATATAAACTGTAAAACATGGAATTATGGCAGCTATGTTTGTCTAGTTACAGTTTCGGACCATCGTGGAGTACCCATATGTTCCAGGGACTGATTTGTTCCTTCCCTTTTGACTGCAATTTTTTTGTACATGAATGAACAGATACATAATTTTGTACATTATTTCTGCCTCAATTAGCTTTATTGATCGAAAGTATTTTTTGTTACAGAATTGTTGAGGAATGAAGAGGGCCGGACGAGACATTGTTTCTCTTTTTCAGAGACAAGCTATTAAGATAGGGAAGAAGAAGAAGGCAGGGAATATGTCGGATGTGGCCGAAGAGCAAACCGGAGAACTTGTGTGTATGCCAGAAACATAGTCTTTTTGAACTTCTCAAGGTATGTACTATGGTCTGTGTAGTATGTACTATGTAGGCTTTTTTATGCAAGACGGAGATTTAATTGAGAATTTTAGTGTTTTTGCAAGATCATATTGTGATATTGATCTATTTCTTTGTGATATTGGTAAGAACTTTTACATGTCATATTGCTTATAAAAAAAATTTGAGGCGGACCACCTTGGTGTCAAATGCTAGCTCCGCCACTGTAGAAGATACATGCAAGGCAAGCATCTTGAGTACATGGAGTGGATAGCAAATGACATGTCCATGACAAAGGTGAAAAAAAGAACCTATGAAATGTCGCCATTCTTTCAGGCCAAACCTTCAACAGGCTACGCGAGTGCGCCATTGTGGACTCTAACCAACAAAGGTGAGATCGCGAGTTTTCACCCAGGACTGAAGTGGTGTTTTAGTCACTATGTTGAATGAGGATCGTCAAAGAGTTTCACCATCCATGACTTTGTCTCAATCCACCATGATATCCCCAGGAGATGGTCCTCGCATGCCACCAGCAGAACTCCTCTAGATCATGCACTAATCATCCAAGATCTTAACAAAATCAATGTCGGTGTTTAATCTAATTATGTGATCCAACAGTTCAAACGTTGTTGATGAATGGAGGAGAAGACAAATCACCACTACATGGTTGCAGCGTGTATGCTCTAGTGACATGACTAAGAGTCACCAATGACAGACATAGATCAATGCCATGCATTATGCAGTCACGTGACACTCAGTCATTCCTACCCGGACAAAGCGTCACCTCGCTCGTAGCCAATGGTCCTTCCAAAGAAGATCGTTGTTGTGCACAAAATATCTTAACATGGTTAGCGACCACCTGTAGTAATGGGTCTTAAAATCGAAAAGAATTGTTCTCATGTAACATGGAAGGTTTCACTAGATGGTTACCGAGCATAGCTAACCTAGATGGTAAGCATTGAACTATATCCATTGATTCATTTCAGTGAGTGAATAGATAATGGTTTGACATAGCATGCTCGAGCGGCGCAGTCGAAGCGTCACCTATGACACCCCTATTATCCACACTAGTTGCTACCATGACACAATCACGTGATGCCCCACCATCCACATGGCTCAAAAGTTGCCCACCCGCATGTGTGCCAATGCCTGCCGCCCTAGAAGAAGACTTTTGCGTGTTGCTACACCACCAGAGAAGAAAAACCACCGGTCTTTTGGCAGTGGGCCCACCACCATCTCAATCTCTGAAAGAAGATCGACCCTTGCCCCGGTTATCCACATGGCTAAAACAATGCCCCTGACATGTGTGCAAATTGATGCCACCCTAGAAGAGGACTTTTGCGGGTCGCTAAACCACCAAAGAAGAAAATCCCACCACTCTTTTGCTAGTGGGCCCACCGCCATCTCAAGCTATAGAAGGAGACCGACCTCATCGCCGCCATCCACATGGCAGAAATGCTTTTCACTGCCTTTGTGCCAATGGTTGTCGCCCTAGAAGGGGACTTCTGCGTACAACACCAGATAAGAAAATCACACCACTCTTTTGGTAGCAGGCCCAGCCCCATCTCGATATCTAGAAGGAGATTGACCCTAGTCACGGCCGCCCATGGCCGAAATGCTGCCCGCCGCTTATGTGCAATGTCTGCTACCTCAGAAGAGGACTTTTGCGGGTCGCACCACCAGAGAAGAAAATCCCACCACTCTTTTGGCAGTGAACCCACCACCATATGGATCTCAGGATTAGAATTCTTAGGATTTTTTTATATATTTTTATTTATAGAATTAAACCCTATAGAATTTTTTTTCTAAGAATTTTTTTAACTACATCCCATAGGATTTCTAGCATCCACTCAAACCGCTTTGAAAGAATCTGAAAGGATCGATATAGTTGACTAGAGGAGGGGTGAATAGGCAACTAACAATTTTTAGCTTTTCCTTACCAAATTAAACTTTGCATCAAAGTAGGTTGTCTAAATATGCAACTAGGTGAGCAACCTATATGATGCAACAACAACAAGCACACAAGCAAGCAAGGGATACAACACAATATAAGCTTGCACAAGTAAAGGTGAGAGATAACCAAGAATGGAGTCGGTGGAGATGAGGATGTGTTACGAAGTTCCTTCCCTTTGAGAGGAAGTACGTCCCCGTTGGAGTAGTGTGGAGGAACAATGCTCCCCAAGAAGCCACTAGGGCACTGTATTCTCCTCACGCCCTCACACAATGCGAGATGCCATGATTCCACTATTGGTGCCCTTGGAGGAGGCGACCGAACCTTTATAAACAAGGTTGGGGCAATCTCCACAACTTAATTGGAGGCTCCCAACGACACCATGAAGCTTCACCACAATGGAATATGGCTCCGCGGTGACCTCAACCGTCTAGGGTGCTCAAACAGCCGAGAGTAACAAGATCCGCAAGGGATTAGTGGGGGGAATCAAATTTCTCTTGGTGGAAGTGTAGATCGGGGCCTTCTCAACCAATCCTTAGAGAATCAACAAGTTTGATTGGCTAGGGAGAGAGATCGGGTAAAATGGAGCTTGGAGCAAGAATGGAGCTTAGGGATGGAAGAGGTGATCAACTTGGAGAAGAAGACCCCCCTTATATAGTGAGAGGAAAAATCCAACCGTTATCTACTTATTCAACCCGCTACATGCGGTACTACCGCACCAACCTGCGGTACTACCGCAAGGCACTACGGTACTACCGCTTGCACGGTAGGAGCCAAACGAGCCCCTGTTGCATTGAAGCAAGGAGCGGTAGAACCGCCAGAGCGGTACTACCGCGCGCCCTTGCGGTACTACCGCAAGGCAGGGTTTGTCTAGGCTGGGAAGGCACGGACTAATAAAATTACACCCGTGACTACTTCCGCTGAGTTTTGATTTGTGCAAAAATCCGACACGGTACTACCACAAGTAGGGAGCGGTACTACCGTGTAGGGCGCAAATGTAAAAAATTACATCCGCCCCTACTTCCGCGCATGTTACTATGCTGGACTAGAGGCCATGGTACTACCGCGCCTGAGGAGCGGTACTACCGCGTCTCTGGCAAGTACTACCGTGAGCCTCTGTGGTACTACTGCTCCCTTGAGTAGTACTACCGCATGCCACAACACAATACCACTTGGAGTCCTTCATTTTGCAAAGACACGGATAAAAGGTCGGTGTGCAAAGGAACAGATGTGTACGTGTTGATTCCACCCTAACCTTTCCGACACGGACCCCCTCTTAATAGTACGGCTTTCGTATGACTCAAATCCACCGAAAAGAAACATAGAGAAACGCCATCTTCACTCAGGCTCCAAGGGGCAACGAAACGTCTTGTGCCTAGACATGAGATATCTGAAATGCTCAATGCACATGATTAGTCCGCAAATGCATTGTCATCAATCACCAAAACCACATAGGGAGAAATATGCCCTTACAATCTCCCCCCTTTTGGTGGATTGATGACAATACAGAATTTGCACATAAGGATACAAAAATGAACATAAGCAAACCCAACATCTACACAATATAGACAGGCTCCCCCTAGATGTGTGCACTCTATATATATGCCTTGGACTGCACGGCACACCTACTAGGATCAACACTCCCCCTATATTTTATAGACAAGGCATTCCTTGCAACAATATGTAAATGACACTAAGCATGGAGGCAAGGTAATGAATATGAGCATAAAGTAAAGTGCACAAGATAGCATAGGCTCACAAACTACTAAGCAAAATAGATAATAAGATAAGCTTTAGTGCATATGTCTTACACCATATGATAGTCTCCGGGACACACACGAACACAAATGCAAACCAACAAACCAAAGCAACACGAACGAAGGTCCAACAAAATGACAACAGAGACATGAAAGCAAATCCTAAACTCTCTCCCCCTTTGGCATCAAGACACGAAAAAGGCAGAGAGGACACCTACGACACATGTGGTAGCATCCTGTGCAACGATCACCCAACACGCTCCTCATCGGTCTCGGTAGCGGGATTGGACTCCTCCTCTGACTCGGTCCACTAATAGCCCTGCTTGGTCATCCAGTCAGCCTCAGGAGTGATGTTCTTCTCTGACCCGCTCTCCACGATCTTGCTGAACATCCTCAAGATCCTCTTGTCGCGCTAGCGATTTGGAAGCAACATGGGTCTTGTACTGCCCCTTGGCCTGCATGTAGAACAGGGTCTTCATCTTTGCCTTCAGCTTCTTATCCCAAGAGGGCTCAGAAGATGGAGGAGCATACCCAACAGAACTGTCCTCAGCCTCCTCCTCCTCAACCTCGTCCTCATCAACATTCATCCTAGCAGCCTCAGCCTCAGCCTTGGTAGTGGTATTGGCCCATTTGTTCTTCTGACATAGCTGATAGGCTCGTGGTGAACCCAGTTTGGAGCAGAAAAGTCTTCCTTCGGATAGAGCTTCTCCATGTCTTCGAGATCAAGAGGTGCAGGTATGGACTGTAGATGGGAACTTTGCGATTGTAGACCGCAAACCGGAGCTCACCCCACATGATATGAGAGATGTCCAGTGGTTGGGCAGCATGATGACGTGCCTCCTCACACAGAAGCATCATATCCACGAGATAAGCATGCACCTTATCCTTGTCACCAATGCCCGGAAAGAGAGTGTTGCGGAAGATCCGCTGCATGATATTGAGGAAAGGGTTGAGCACCCAAGACTGCGTGCCATTGGCTAACTTCTTCTCCACAAGGAACTGTTGAAGCTTGTTCTTGTTGGCGGACTCTGGGTTGCCGTGAGGGCGGGCACCAACGGGCACATCGAGCCCCTCATCACGAACATGCAGCATCTCCATGAATTCCTTCCAAGTAGCAGACAACCTCTTCCCATTGGTCATCCAAGTCATAGTCCGCTCCCCATCCGTGTGAAAGTGGACGGAAGCAAAGAACTGTGCCACGAGCTCCGGGTCAAAGTCCATGTGGAACATGATGAAGTCTTCAATGCCAAACTGCTCCACCAATACAATACGTGCCTTGCTACCCCTGCTATCGCCGGGTCTATCTTCCATCATATAAGTTTCCAATCTACTTTATTTTTCAATCTTTACTTTTCAATCTATATCATAAAAATACCAAAATTATTTATCATTATTTATCTTATCTTATTATCTCTATCAGATCTCACTTTCACAAGTGGCCGTGAAGGGATTGACAACCCCTTTATCGCGTTGGTTACGAGGTTCTTATTTGTTTGTGTAGGTACGAGGGACTTGCGTGGAGCCTCCTACTGGATTGATACCTTGGTTCTCAAAAACTAAGGGAAATACTTACGCTACTTTGTTGCATCACCCTTTTCTCTTCAAGGGAAAAATCAATGCATGCTCAAGAGGTAGCAAGAAGGATTTCTGGCGCCGTTGCCTGGGAGGTCTACGCACAAGTCAAGACATACCAAGTACCCATCACAAAATTTTATCCCTCGCATTAGATTATTTGCCATTTGCCTCTCATTTTTCTCTCCCCCACTTCACCCTTGCCGTTTTATTCACCCTTCTTCTGTTCGTCTTTTTCGTTTGCTTTGATGTCTTACTTGGCTCGTTTGATCGTTTGGTTGGAATAGTTGTTTATTTATTGCTAAACAGAGAACCTAAGATCTATGGATCCTCATCCGCTTGCTAATCTTTTTAAGAGATCTAATTATGATGAACCAATTGCTAGTGAGTTTTGTGCACTAGATTATCTTTATGAAGTTTTGCTTGAAATTCGTGAATCTGAAAATTGCGATGAAGAAATTTATGAAGAGATTCACGATGGATCCTTGAATAAAAATCATGATTGCAATGATTTTACTATAAATTTTCTTGATGTCAATTTTTCTAATAATATGCAAAACCCTAAGCTTGGGGATGCTAGTTTTTCTATGTCTACTACTTGTTGCAATGATCATGATTGGGGTGATTCTTCTTATGATCTTGAAAATTTATTTAAGCCCCATGATGAATATGAGATTGATAATAGTGTTTTCAATAATTTTGAAAGTGGTTTTGGAAGAGTGTCAACTTTAGATCCCACATATTTGGAGTATGTTCAATCTTATGATATTTTTGATAAAAGTGGGTTTGGAGAGGTCATGACTTTAGTTAATGTTATTCCCACTATCTTGGAAGAGTGTCAACTTTGCATGCATGTGGATCGTGTTGAGAATATGTTTTGTGATAGCTATATTGTTGAATTTGCTTATGATCCTACATGTAATTATTATGAGAGAGGAAAATATGGTTGTAGAAATTTTCATGTTACTAAATTACCTCTCATCATGTTGAGTTTGCTATCGTCTCTTCTTCCTTGCATATGCTAATTTTTGCTTTTTATAATAATTTGTTTTCTTATAAAATGCCTATGAATAGGAAGTATGTTAGACTTAGACGTGTTTATCACGTGTTTTACGATGCTCTCTTTGCGCTTCAATTATTGTCTTTCATGTGAGCATCATTAAAATTATCATTGCCTAGCTAAAAGGCTTTAAAGAAAAGCACTTGTTGGCAGACAACCCAATATTTTTACTTGCTATTATTCAATAAATAATTCATCTAGCCTCTGTTTAGATGTGGTTTTATGTTTTAATTAGTGTTTGTTCCAAGTAGAACCTATAGGATCATCTTGGGTGATAGTTAATTTGATCTTGCTGAAAAACAGAAACTTTTGCACGCACGAGAATAATTTTAATAAATCACAGAAACGTGCTTTGGAGTTGATTCTTTTTGAAGTAGATCAATAGACAAATTTCCTACGACTTCCTATTTTTGTAGGATATTTAGAGTTCCAGAAGTATTCGAAAGTTACAGATTGCTACAGATTGTTCTGTTTTTGACAGATTCTGTTTTTCGTGTGTTGTTTGCTTATTTTGATGAATCTGTGGCTAGTATCGGGGGTATGAACCATAGAGAAGTTTGAATATAGTAGGTTTAACACCAATATAAATAAATAATGAGTTCATTACAGTACCTTAAGTGGTGGTTTTTCTTTCTTGCACTAACAGAGCTCATGAGATTTCATGTTGAGTTTTGCGTTGTGAAGTTTTCAAGTATTGGTTAAAGATTCGATCGACTATGGAATAAGGAGTGGCAAGAGCCTCAGCTTGGGGATGCACATGGCACCCCAAGATAATTCAAGGACAACCAAAATCCTAAGCTTGGGGATGCCCCGGAAGGCATCCTCTCTTTCGTCTTCGTTTATCGGTAACTTTACTTGGGGCTATATTTTTATTCACCACATGATATGTGTTCTGCTTGGAGCGTCTTGTATGATATGAGTCTTTGCTTTTTAGTTTACCATAATCATACTTTCTGTACACACCTTTTGGGAGAGACACACATGATTCGGAATTTATTAGAATACTCTATGTGCTTCACTTATATCTTTTGAGCTAGACAATTTTGCTCTATGTGCTTCACTTATATCTTTTAGAGCACGGCGGTGGTTTTATTTTATAGAAATTATTGATCTCTCATGCTTCACTTATATTATTTTTAGAGTCTTTTAGAACATCATGATATTTGCTTTGGTTATAAAATTTGTCCTAATATGATGGGCATCCAAGTTGGGTATAATAAAAACTATCATAGAAAGTGAATTGAATACTATGATCAATTTGATGCTTGATAATTGTTTTGAGATATAAAGCCGGTAATGTTAGAGTCATGCTAGTTGGGTAATTATGAAATTGATAAATACTTGTGTTAAAGTTGGCAAGTCCGGTAGCATGCACGTATGGTAAAACTTGTTTAACAAATTTGTTGCATGGGATGCTCTTTTGATTGCCTTCCTTATGTGTGGAGGTTGGGATCGCGCGATGGTTAACTCCTACCAACCCTTCCCCTAGGAGCATGCATAGTAGTACTTTGCTTCGAGGGCTAATAAAACTTTTGCAATAAGTATATGAGTTCTTTATGACTAATGTGAGTCCATGGATTATACGCACTCTTACCCTTTCATCATTGCTAGCCTCTATGGTACCGTGCATTGCCCTTTCTGACCTTGAGAGTTGGTGCAAACTTCGCCGGTGCATCCAAACCCCGTGATATGATACGCTCTATCACACATAAACCTCCTTATATCTTCCTCAAAACAGCCACCATACCTACCTATTATGACATTTCCATAGCCATTCCTCGATATATTGCCATACAACTTTCCACCATTCTGTTTATTATGACACGCCCCATCATTGTCATATTGCTTTTTGCATGATCATGTAGTTGACATCATATTTGTGGCAAGAACACCTTTATAATTCTTTCATACATGTCACTCTTGATTCATTGCATATCCCGGTACACCGCTGGAGGCATACACATAGAGTCATATTTTGTTCTAAGTATTGAGTTGTAGTTGTTGAGTTGTAAATCAATAAAAGTGTGATGATCTTCATTATTAGAGCATTGTCCCAAGTGAGGAAAGGATGATGGAGACTATGATTCCCCCACAAGTCGGTATGAGACTTCAGACTTTATGAAAAATAAAAGAGGCCAAAGAAGCCCAAATAAAAAAAATAAAAAGAAGAGGCCAAACAAGCCCACCAAAATAAAAAAATTATATATATATATATATATATATATATATATAAATTGACAGAATAAGAGAGAAGGGACAATGTTACTATCCTTTTTCCACACTTGTGCTTCAAAGTAGCACCATGATCTTCATGATAGAGAGTCTCTTATGTTGTCACTTTCATATGCTAGTGGGAATTTTTCATTATAGAACTTGGTTTGTATATTCCAATGATGGGCTTCATCAAAATGCCCTAGGTCTTCGTGAGCAAGCAAGTTGGATGCACACCCACTTAGTTTCTTTGGTTGAGCTTTCATACATTTATAGCTCTAGTGCATCTGTTGCATGGCAATCCCTACTCCTCATGTTGACATCAATTGATGGGCATATCCATAGCCCGTTGATTAGCCTCGTCAATGTGAGACTTTCTCCTTTTTTGTCTTCCCCACACAATCGCCATCATCATATTCTATTCCACCCATAGTGCTATATCCATGGCTTACACTCATGTATTGCATGAGAGTTAAAAAAAAGCTGAAGCGCGTGAAAAAGTATGAACCAATTGCTTGGCTGAAACCGGGTTGTGCATGATGGGAGTATTTTGTGTGACTAAAATGAAGCATAGCCTAACTATATGATTTTGTAGGGATAAGATTTCTTTGGCTATGTTATTTTGAGAAGACATGATTACTTGTTAGTATGCTTGAAGTATTACTATTTTTATGTCAATATGAACTTTTATCTTGAATCATTTGGATCTGAACATTCATGCCACAATAAAGAAAATTACATTGAGAAGTATGCTAGGTAGCATTCCACATCAAAAATTCTGTTTTTATCATTTACCTACTCGAGGACGAGCAGGAATTAAGCTTGGGGATGCTTGATACGTCTTCAACGCATCTATAATTTTTGATTGTTCCATACTATTATATTGCCCGTTTTGGATGTTTATGGGCTTTACTATACACTTTTATATCATTTTTGGGACTAACCTACTAACCGGAGGCCCAACCCAAATTACCGTTTTTTTTGCCTATTTCAGTGTTTCGAAGGAAAGGAATATCAAACGGAGTCCAAACAGAATGAAACCTTCGGGAGTGATCTTTTTGGAACAAATGCAATCCAGGAGACTTGGAGTGGACGTCAAGAAGCAGCCGAGGCGGCCAGGAGGCAGCAGGGCGCGCCCTGGGGGGTGGGCGCGCCCCCCACCCTCGTGGGACCCTGACTGACTTCCTTCGCCTATATATATCTATGTACCCTGAAAACATCCGGGAGCACCATGAAACCCTATTTCCATCGCCGCAACGTTCTGTACCCGTGAGATCCCATCTTGGAGCCTTTTCCGGCGCTCCGCAGGAGGGGGAATCGATCACGAAGGGCTTCTACATCAACACCATGGCCTCTTCGATGAGTTGTGAGTAGTTTACCATAGACCTTCGAGTCCATACTTATTAGCTAGATGGCTTCTTCTCTCTTTTTGAATCCAATACAAGGTTCTCCTCGATCTTCTTGGAGATCTATTCGATGTAACTCTTTTTTGCGGTGTGTTTGTCGAGATCCGATGAATTGTGGGTTTATGATCAAGTTTATCTATGAGAAATATTTGAATCTCCTCTTAATTCATTTATGTATGATTGGTTACCTTTGCAAGTCTCTTCGAATTATCAGTTTGGTTTGGTCTACTAGATTGATCTTTCTTGCAATGGGAGAAGTGCTTAGCTTTGGGTTCAATCTTGTGGTGACCTTTCCCAGTGACAGAAGGGGCAACAAGGCATGTATTGTATTGTATTGTTGCCAACGAGGATAAAAAGATGGGGTTTATATCATATTGCTTGAGTTTATCCCTCTACATCATGTCAGCTTGCTTAATGCGTTACTCTGTTCTTATGAACTTAATACTCTAGATCCATGCTGGATAGCGGTCGATGAGTGGAGTAATAGTAGTAGATGCAGGCAGGAGTCGGTCTACTTGTCGCGGACGTGATGCCTATTTACATGATCATGCCTAGATATTCTCATAACTATGCACTTTTCTATCAATTGCTCGACAGTAATTTGTTCACCCACCGTAATACTTATGCTATCTTGAGAGAAGCCACTAGTCAAACCTATGGCCCCCGGGTCTATTTTCCATCATATAAGTTTCCAATCTACTTTATTTTGCAATCTTTACTTTTCAATCTATATCATAAAAATACCAAAAATATTTATATTATCTTATTATCTCTATCAGTTCTCACTTTCGCAAGTGGCCGTGAAGGGATTGACAACCCCTTTATCATGTTGGTTGCGAGGTTCTTGTTTGTTTGTGTAGGTACGAGGAACTTGCATGGAGCCTCCTACTGGATTGATACCTTGGTTCTCAAAAACCGAGGGAAATACTTATGCTACTTTGCTGCATCACCCTTTCCTCTTCAAGGGAAAAATCAACGCATGCTCAAGAGGTATCACTCACCAAAGTATGCCTGGTCCTTCCTCAGATGATTCATATCAATCCACTGTATTGGAACATAGTTGTTGTGCTTGGACTTGATCACATCAATGTAGATGAGATTCTGCTGCTTGGTCCAGAACAGCTCATTCCCTCTGCCATTCTCACGAGGGTTCACATAGGGGTTAATCCTTCTTCGAATGATGAACTCGGATTGAGGCATCTCGTCCATGCCAAGAGTTGGCTCCTTGATCTTGTTGGTAGTCTTCTTGACATTGCGCTGTTGGGCATTGGAGCCCTCTAGTGCTTCTTGATTGCGAAGCCGCTTAGAGCTTATGTCGCGGCTAGGATTCGAGCTACGGACATTGGAGCCACCACCTATGACACACAACACAAAACACACGAGAAGAATGAGCAGGGTCATTGCAAATACCAAGGCCAAAACAAATGAAACAAGCAGAAATAAGATTAGGTAGTCACAGCAAGGTAGTTTATATGTCAACGGTAGTACCTCACCACGAGGCGGACGTAAAAATTTACATCTGCTCTAGCTGCGGTAGTACTGTGCTGGGATGGCACGGTAGTACGATGCCTAGAACGGAAGTAAATTTTTACTTCCGTGTGCCGAGCGGTAGTACCACTCCAGAGGAGCGGTAGTACCGTACAAGGAGGATCTAGCCAGAGCGGTAGTACCGCACGGGAGGTGCGGTAGTACCGCACGAATTTAAATCTGGCAAGAACCGATCTAGGCACATCCGCAAATTTGGATTGGTACTACGGTTGATCAAAATTACCATGTTGCAACATACCAAATAGCATCTCTACAGCACTAGCACTCTCCTACATCCTCCTCTTGCAATGACATAGCCAAAAATCTCAAGAACAACATGCATCTCCCCAAAACCTAGAAGCAAAACTACGAGGCAAAGAGAGAGGGATTTGGGGAGAAACCTTGTTCCATGGCAAGAGAGCGAAGTGGGGATCGATCCCACTGGTCGGAATGCGAGGAGAGCGGCTGGAGGAGATCCGATAAGGTCTTCCAGCGCCATTCTTGGGCAGGAGAGAGAGAGAGAGACGAAGTGGGGAAACGGAGTTGAATGGGTATGGGGGAGTTGGACTTCCCCCTGCCCGCTCTTGACCCCCACCCGCTCGCGTCGGCGTGGTAGTACCACGGGTCATCGTGGTAGTACCGCCCGGGCGGAAGTACCGCACACAGGGCGGTAGTACCGCTCTTCCACCGACAGTAAAAAATTACTGCCACAATGGAAGCGGTAGTACCGTGCCTCGGATGCATCTGTGCGCGCACAGGGTAACCTATCTCCTGTGGTAGTACCGTGGCTAGCCACGGTAGTACCGTAACCCCAAGAAAGTGCATGTTTCGACAAGACAGAAAAACACGACCTTTGCAATGCAATCTTCAAGCAACCGGACAAGCAAACGAGCACACACCCGAGGCAACTCAAACGCAAACACGACTCAAAAGAAGGCAAAAGACCACAATGACCAAGCACGAACCACAACCTCTCAAGAGGAGAGGGCGATGGCCGGAGCCACCTATGTTTGAGTCAATTGGTATGGCACCGCAAAGAATTATCCTTGGGCCCATGACCAAAACTCGTCTTTGAAGCACAAGTACCATCAAAATGGCTAATGTGAAAGAGTTGATCAATTTATGCATAATGGGGGAGGGATAGTTCATTGAGAGAACAACACTCCCCCTATGTCCATGCCTACACCTAAACAAGATATCAAGATGAGTATGGTGGTGTGTGCAAGGGTTCAAGCCACATTGCTCGAATCAATGATATTTAGATCAAGCATTAACTCGCGAAATCTTGCTTCATCCCAGGGCTTCGTGAAAATATCTGCAAGGTTATCATTGTCACACCTAAATGTGATCCCGGATGAAGTGATACCGAATCTCAATATGCTTCGTCTTGAAGTGTTGCACCGGGTTGAGAGAGATCTTGATGGCACTTTCATTGTCACACCAAAGAGGCACTTCGTCACAAGTGACATTGTAATCCTTTAAGTTTGCCTCATCCATAGAAGTTGAGCACAACAACTACCGACGGCCACATACTCCGCTTTGGTGGATGAGAGAGACACACAACTTTGCTTCTTAGAAGACCAACTCACCAAAGAGCAACCAAGAAATTGGCACCCTCCGGAGGTTGACTTCCTATCCACTCTGTCTCCCGCCCAATCCGAGTCAGAATAGCCCAAAAGGTTGAAGTTGGCTCCTCTTGGGTACCATAAGCCAAAGTTTGGGGTATGCGCCAAATATCCAAAGATTCGCTTGACCGCCACATAGTGGCTTTCCTTAGGTGCGGGTTGAAACCGTGCACAAATTCCCACACTCAACATGATATCCGGTCTAGATGCCCAAAGGTAAAGCAAGGAGCCAATCATGGAACTATATACCTTTTGATCCACCGCTTTACCATTGGAATCTATGTCAAGTTAGCATTTGACAGGCATTGGAGTGGAAGCCGCCTTGACATCACTTAGCTTGATTTTAAACCCGAGAAATAACTTCAACTCTCCCATCATGGCCATATTGACCTTCAAGGTCATTAGAGCGGCAAGTTCCTCATTGAAAGCTTTGTTAGGGGAACCAAAGATAATATCATCAACATATAGTTGGCATACAAACAACTCCCCTTTGACCTTCTTAGTAAAAAGAGTGGGGTCGATTTTCCCAGTTTCAAACCCACGATCTTGCAACAACTCGGTAAGGTGCTCATACCATGCACGTGGGGCTTGTTTAAGGCCATAGAGTGCCTTATCGAGTTGGCACACATGATTGGGGAACTCGGGATCCTTAAACCCCGGGGGTTGTTTGACATACACCAACTCATTTGTAGGACCATTAAGAAAAGCACTCTTCACATCCATTTATTGCAATTTGAAGTTATGATGAGAAGCATAAGCAATCAACAAACAAATAGATTCAAGGGGAGCAACGGGAGCAAAGGTTTCACTGTAGTTGATACCCTAAACTTGGGAGTAGCCTTGTGCTACCAAACGAGCCTTGTTGCGAACAATAATTCCATGAGCATCTTGCTTGTTCTTGAATATCCACTTGGTTCCAATGACATTATGGTTCCCTGTTAGCCTTGGCACCAATCTCCACACCTTGTTGTGCTCGAAGTTGTTGAGTTCTTCATGCATGGCATTGAGCCAATCTGGATCCTCGAGCGCCTCATAGACCTTTTGGGGTTCAACACAAGAAACAAACGCGTGATGTTCACAATAGTTTGCCAATTGTCTACGAGTGCTTACCCCTTTTCTCAAACTTCCAAGCACATTCTTCATAAGATGATCTTTGGTAGTGAGCTTGGAAGCAATCTTGGCGGCACGATGCTCCAATTCCTCCTCAAGAGATAGTTGAGGAGTGGAAACTTGATCATGTTGAGCGGCGTCATGAGCTTGTTCATGATCTTGAGCTTGCTCTTGATCTTGAACTTGCTCGGAAGGGAGAACTTGACCTTGGGAATCACTTGATGGTTCACCCCCATCTTGAGATTGATCTTGCCCTTGATCTTGTTCACTTGGTTGAGGGCCTTCACTTTGTTCTTCAGAAGCGTGTGGGTCTTGGGTTGGTGATGGCTACACTTGAGCGGAGCTTTGTCCTTCTCCTTCGGCCACAAGGGGTACCTCAATGGGTATGATATGACCAACACCCATTCTTCTTATGGCTTGGGGAGGAATTTCATCACCGACATCACAAGTACCACTTTGCTCCACTTGGGAGCCGTTATTCTCGTCAAACACCATGCTACACGTCCCCTCAATGAGTCCTGTGGACTTGTTGAGGACACGATAAGCATGAGAGTTTGTAGCATAACCAACAAATATGCCCTCATGAGCTCTAGCCTCAAATTTGGACAAACGAACACCTTTCTTGAGAATGAAACACTTACAACCGAACACCAGGAAGTACTTGAGGTTGGGCTTGTTACCGGTAAGTATATCATATGGAGTCTTGTTCAAGCCCTTGCGGAGATAGAGCCGATTGGATGCATGACAAGCGGTGCTGATGGCTTCAGCCCAAAAGTTGTAGGGAGACTTGAACTCCGCCATCATGGTCCTTGCCGTGTCCATCAACATTCAGTTCTTCCTCTTCGCTACACCATTTTGTTGAGGGGTGTAAGGTGCGGAATATTGATGCTTGATACCCTCATCACTTAGAAACTCATCCAAGGTGTAGTTCTTGAACTCGGTGCCGTTGTCACTTCTTATTGTCAAGATCTTCGCATTGTGTTGACGTTGAGCTTCATTTGCAAAGTCGATGACGGTTTGTTGAGTCTCACTCTTCCTCTTGAAGAAATATACCCAACTGTATCTTGAATAATCATCCACAATCACCAAGCAATACTCCATACCCCCAAGACTATCAAAGGATGGAGTCCCAAAGAGATCCAAATGAAGGAGCTCCAAGGGTCTCTTCGAGTTGATGATAGTCGTGAGAGGGTGAGCCTTCTCATGTAGCTTTCCTTCGATACAAGCACTGCAAGCACAATCTTTGGCAAAACTAACATTTGTTAGTCCACGGACATGGTACCCCTTGAGAGACTTTGCAAAGATCTCATATTGACATGGGCTAAACAGAGATTCCAAACCATCCCACGTCAACTTTAGCCATTAGGCATGTCGCGGTCTTAGTGGGTCGCTTCAAAAAGTTAATCACATAAAGACCATTCTCGACATGCCCAACAAAGGCTACTTTAAGAGTCTTGCTCCACAAGAGGGCCACGGTATCAATATCAAAGAAAGTGGCAAAGCCCATGATTGCAAGTTGATGAACAGAAAGTAAATTGTATGTAAGGGACTCAACAAGCATGACTTTCTCGATCGTTAGATCATGAGAAATGACCACCTTGCCAAGAACCAATACCTTAGAAGACGAGGCATCACCCCACCCGACATTGGTGGGCATAGATGAGACCTTGTGCACGTCCACCACCAAGCCCTTGCTTCCGGTCATATGATTTGTGGCTCCACTATCGAGCAACCATGACCCCCCACCGGAAGCAAACACCTACAAGAGATCAATGCTTGGTTTTAGGTACCCATTTTGTAATGGGTCCTTTGATGTTAGTAACAAGGGTCTTAGGAACCAAAATAGACCATTCAATGTACTCATAAGGAGAACCAACAAATTTGGCATAAACATGCCCATCACTAGCACGGTATAGCACATAAGAAGGGTTAAAGTCACTGGCTTTGTTAGAAGGAGTGGCAATGCCCTTATTGACACCACCACCCTTCACATTTTTCTTCTTCTTCTCCTTAGGAGCACCCTCTCCCTCCTTCACAAAGGTTTGCTTGAGAGGAAGAGGTTGTTTGGCCTTGTCATTCTTCATCTTGTTCTTGGACTTGGGTGCAAACCCAATTCCCTCCTTGCCCACAACTTTCTTTTGATTGACCAAAAGATCATTGAGGTTCTTCTCACCTTGTATGCAAGACACAAGGCCTTTATCAAGTTGCTCCTTCAACTTGGCATTCTCCTCCACAAGATGCACATGCTCACAACACGGGTTAGTAGCATTTGCATTATCGCTACTGCAGAATGCTGCTAACGCGACACTACTATCAGAGACCCTTCAAGAAATTGTGTGCGATCTAATAATCACAAATGGTGGTGTCAGAGAACCGTAAAAATGTCCAAAACATTTGCGATGACGGATGCATCCAACATGGTTCGATTTTAGTTGCGTGTGTGATGCAGGGCATACGGTTCAGTTCAATTAACTGTTTGCGATGAGGTGGAACAAAAGAAACGGGCAGCCAGATGAAGGTGTGTGTGATACACATCATACGGTTCACTAGGATGAATTGTTTGTGATTAGGCAACACAAAAGAAATAGTCAGGCAGATCAAGGTGTGTGCGATATACGGCATGTGGTTCACTCGGATGAACTGTTTGCATTGAGACAAGAGAACAGAAACGGTTCAATATAACAAGATGTATGTGATATGTGGCAAACAAGTCTGTAATCAGAAATGTGTCCGAAGACCGATAATAACACAGACGATCGCTTCTAATAGGACGTATGTGGTATGCTCTGTCTGCACAACATGTATTGGCCATTGGGGGACGGGCGGTCATCCGGATACGCCATAAGGATGCGAAGAGGCATCCTATATCAGCAAGGACCAGTTGTTCCACCAGTAGCTCATCTAAGAGAACTCTCAAGTTAAGTGTACTCAAGCTGGAGCAGCCATGGGATGGGTGACTGGATGGGAAGTTGTGTTGATGTTAAATTAACTGATAGGATGGGTCATATTGGTCAAATGACCGAAATGACCCATTCCCTCAGCTAATTTAACCTCGAGGTCCTTGTTTTTATTTTAATTTTATTTTTTTAACATATGTTAAAGAAGGTCTACCACCATTACTTTTTGACAATGTGTATACGTGGCATACAGTTGATCCATCCGACCTGTTTGTGATGGAATAAGCCGTGTGTGTTGTGGGCAAACTCTTTCTAGTGTACAACCGTTTGCGATTGATGAATTCATCACCGACGAGTTCCCTAGTGTGGTTCATGTTCATCTCATCATTATCTACTTCTTGTGCTAGCTCGATGTTCCTTTATATTGTAAGTTTCCATTAATTGATGGCGTTCTATGAACACGCCACCATTTCCCGCCATTCCCTCACCTGTTTCCTGCCACCCAACGATATTGCACATAAAACTAGGCGCGGCGCGACGCACGGAGGCAAGAAGCGCAACATGTAGCACATTCACCTTTTCCAAGCATGCCAACGCACCAAAGCGCCACCTCTGCCATCAAGCTCGTCGACGAGAAAAACTAGAAGGCGCCATGGCCCGTCGAGGCGGCGGCACTCCCCAACAACGCGATGGATGACGCCGTGATGCGCGTCATGTAAGTGCATCTAGTGTCCCTTAGTGATTTTGGTGTATTGAAGACTTATAGGTTAAGAGACTGATGCGTTTATGAGTGTACACAGGTCTATAAGTCTATGAGGAGTTTGATATTTACAGAGAAAGTCGACCCCTAAAAATGAAGTTCTTCGACTGAAGACTTTGGATTTCTGAAGACTTTCTGAATACTTTGAAAGTGAAGAAATTGGTGTGACCTTGAAGACTTGGTAATCATTCGAGGAACATGAAGCGTGAAGACTTTTGTTTTCCTAGTTTCATTTTCTCTTTCTTGAGTCATAGGAAACACCATACTGTTAAAGGGGGTCGAGGAAATACTAAGGAAAAATTTCCATGTGATGCTCAACTCAAAATCCTACACCTACCAACCCTTTCGAGTGAAGCCATTGGAAATCTCGCACAGTTCATTCCTATTCTTTAGTGACAGAGACGAAGTTCTTCTGGTCTATGAGGAATTTGCTCTGACTGAAGAGTTAGGAATTCGCCAGTGCGGATTGCCTACAAAGTGAGGAACATGATAGTCCTGAGGAATTCGAACCTCAAATATTCCGACCGTTGCTGTGCTACGCGCTAGCTGTCCCAAAATATCTACCCACCTAACGGTCATATCAGACAAGGGCATTTATGTCTTATCATGTCGGGCTGCTCCCTGGCTATAAACAGCCACCCCCTACAACCACTAGTTGGTTGGCTGCTCCGAGAGAATCTGACACTTGTCATTTGAGAGCAACCCATCCTCCGAGGACTTTGAGTGAAAATCATCAAGTGAGGAAATCCCAAACCCAAACCTACAAAACCCCAAAGTGATTGAGCATCACTGAAGAGATTGATCCTGCGTGGATCCGACGCTTGTTTCCTTTGAAGACTGTGCTTCTTCCAGACGGTTAGGCATCAAGGTCTAGAGCATCCAAGAGGAATTGTGGATCACCGAGTGACCGAGTTTGTGAAGGTTCGGAAGTCACCTGAAGACTTACCACGAGTGTTGGGCGAGGTCTGTGTGACCTTAGCTCAAGGAGAATACAATGAGGACTGTGTGTCCGGGACTGGGTGTCCTCGAGTTTAAATACTCAGCCGGTCCAACCAGATGTACAACTGAGACAGCATTTGGAACTGGTCTACCAAATCATTGTCTTCACCGAGCTTACTGGTTCTATTTCCTCAACTCTTTCATTTCCTCATGTATGTTGTTGTGTGCCTTTTCATATCTATTTGAAGACATTGACTGAAGACTTTCTCAATTTCCTCAGTTCTATTTCTTTAGTCTGTTCGTCTTCTTCCTTGTGTTATCCTGTGTTTACGCTTTCTGTACTCTGTGCTTGTCTTCATTTCATCATGATGACTATGCTTGTGTTCTGTTATGTTCCTTTCTGAGTACTTATTCCGCTACAAGTAGTTCTTCATTTAGGAATTTCCTCACCAGCAAATTCCTCAATGAAGAATTCATAAAAATCGCCTATTCACCTCCCTCTAGTTGATATAACGCACTTTCAATTGGTATCAGAGCAAGGTACTCCCTTATTCTGTGTGATTTTGGTTTAACCACCTGGAGTTCTAGTTATGTCGACCGCAGGTATGATCAAGGTCTCTGCTAGGTGTCCTACCTTCGATGGCACGGACTACCCCTACTGGAAGAATAAGATGCGAATGCATCTTGAGGCAATTGATAATGATCTCTGGTATGTTGTGGAAAATGGTGTTCCCTCAGTCACACCTTCCCTGAATGCTGCTGATGTGAAGAGATTCAAGCAACTCAATTCTCAAGTGAAGAATATCATATGTGGCCATCTGAGTAAAGGGCAGTATGGTAGAGTGAGTTCTTTGGAAACTGCTAAGCTTATCTGGGATAGGCTCTCCAAAGTAAACGAAGGAGTCTTAACTCAACGTGACTCTCGTGTTGACGTTCTTCGAAATCTCTTCAACCACTTCAAAATACTCAACAATGAAAATGTTCAGCAAACCTTCGCTCGCGTCACTGATATCTCAAATGAGCTTCAAGCGCTTGGCGCCACTGATATCACCGACCATGAGGTGGTGAAGAAATTGCTGAGATCGCTCGATTCTTCATTTGACACTCTGGCACTGATGATCCAAGAGCGTGTTGACTACAAGTCACTTGATCCCGCTGATATCCTCGAGAGGCTAAATACTCATGAGTTCCAGCTTGTTGAGAAGAGAGATCTCTATGGTTCAAGCTATGGCAAACCACGTGCTCTGAAGGCCTAGGCAGTCTCTGAGTCTGAGGAAGAAGACTCTACCAGCAGCCTTGGTGATCCTGAAGAACTAAGCCAGGAACTAGCACTGCTCGTGAAGAAATTTCAGAAGTTCTCAAGAAGTGGTCTCTTTGGAAAATCTTCAAGGAGCAACGATTCCTCATCTAGTGACTACAAGAAAAGGCTGTGCCACAAATGCAAGAAACCTGGTCACTACATTCAAGATTGTCCTTAGTGGGACAAGGAATTAAAGAAGAAGAAATACAAGGATTACAGTTCTGATGATGCCAAGAAGAAGAAGAATTCTTCAAAGTCTTCATCATCAAAATCCTCAAAGTCTTCATCTCACAAGAAGAGCAGCTCCAAGAAGGCTCGGGCATTCATTGGCAAGGAAATGGATTCTGAGGCTGAATCTGAGGATCATGAGGAAGAGGAGGCATCCGAGGAGTCTGAGTCTGGTGTGGCAAGTCTAGCTCTTGCTACCGCGTTCGTCAGCAAGTCTATCTTCAACTCTGAAGAAAATGGCAACACCAACAATGCTGATGAAGGCAATGATGACTACGCTCCCACCTATTGCTTCATGGCAAAGGTTGCCAAGGTAACTAAATACCCCTCCTCTGAATCAACTGAGGATGAATCTGATGAAAATCTTAGGCCCAGCTACTCTAAACTTGCTAAGATTGCTGTGAAACAACAAAAGGCTATTGAAAAGCTTCAAAACATGCTAGACAGAAGTGATGATATGTTGGGTGATGAAATGGACCGCACTAAAGACTTAACTGAAAATCTTCAGAGACTTCAGTCTAAGTTTGACAACCTTCAAAGTCATCATAACACTCTCTTATCTGGTCACGAGAAGCTTTCTTATGAATTTCTTCAAAGAAAGCAAGATCTTGAGAAGCTAAGAGTGAGTTATGAAGATCTTCAGAAGGAGCGCGATTCATTAATTGCTCAACAAATGAGCGCTACTCAGGAAGAATTTTTTCCTCCATGTCTTAAGTGCATTGAACGTGAAACTGCTAATTCTTCACCTGAATGTTCAAATGCTTCAAATGTTACAAATTCTTCACCTGTCTCTGCCATCACAAATGCCTCATATGAGGACATTGCTAGTACTACTAATGATGTAGGGCTGAAGGAATTGTACACGACAGGCATGGACAAAAGCCTCAAAGGGCATCCGATTCTTTGTGATGTGCTCAAAAAGCAGATCCTCAACAGAAACCCTAGGAAAGAGGGTATTGCCTTTGAGAGGAAACTCAATGCTGATGGAACATATTGGAAGCCTGAGCAGTACCCCAAAACCTCATGGGTTGCTGCAAAGGGACCTCCAGTTGATCCATCCAACTTATCTGGCTTTACATGTGAATCTCCTCATTCTTCTGATGAGTCATTTGACTCTGACTATAAACTGTTCAAAAATCAGAATGGTGAAGTATTTGCTAGATATGTTGGCACTAACTGCAGGAACGGTTCCCTTATGAAGAAAATCTGGGTTCCCAAAAGTTATCTTGAAAGTCTTCAGGTGAATGTCCTCATGACACCACCAGTGAAGAACAGGAACCCCAGATCTAATTCTTCATATGGACCTAATTCTTCATATGGATCAAATTCCTCAAATGGATCAAAATCCTTATATGATCATCATCATGCTAACCCCTCTGTTTCGCAGGGTAGAGCTAAGGGCTATGAATATGAACGTTATTCTTCAAATCATTATGTTCATAAGTCCTTGAAGAATTTCTCTGCTTATTCATATGCTTACCCTAACCCCTCTTATGTGAAACGAAGCGGACTGGCTTCTATGCCACCTTTCTCATATGGTGCTCGCAGAGTGATGAATTCTTTGCCACCACTTCAGATGTGGGTGGTGAAAAAAGGAACTAATCTCTTATGCAGGGTCAGGTCTCCAGTCGTGATCAAAACGACTGAAGAATTTGCTGGAGACCTGAATAGTGCCTGAAAGGATGCAGGCTAATCATGAAGAAATGAATTTTCATTTCTCACGTCGTCATACTGATTTATCTATGCTATTGCTTGATGAAATTGATCTGATGATATTGATATCATATTCTTCACTAATGAAGTATATGAGTTCATAAGTTGCACTAATTCATCTACAGGATGAACAACCCAAAGCAAACGAGTGGGTCCTCGATAGTGGATGTACGAATCACATGACTGGTGACAAGAATCTATTGATGGACGCTCCTTTATCACCATCACATCTGAAGCATATCATCTTTGCTGACAGAGGCAAAAGTCAGTTATTGGGTCTAGGTAAGGTTGTGATCTCGAAGGATCGACACATGGACAAAGTCATGCTTGTCGAGTCCTTAGGATACAACCTTATGTCTGTCTCAATGCTTTGTGATCTCGATATGGTTGTTGTATTTGGAAGATATCATTGTGTTGTGATCATGGAAGCCGACCATTCCAAAGTCTTTGAAGGCTTTAGGAGAGGAGATCTGTATATTGTTGATTTCTCTACAGGACCGCAACTAGCCGCGTGCTTGCTTGCAAAACCTTTAGAAGGTTGGCTATGGCATCGACGACTTGGTCATGCTGGCATGAGGAATCTGTACATGCTTGTGAAGAAGAAGCATGTCATTGGCATTGAGAATGTCAAATTCCTCAAGGATCACTTATGCGAAGCTTGTGAAGCTGGAAAGATGACAAATGCCAAGCATCCATCGAAGACTGTCATGACTACCACTCGACCATTTGAATTGCTTCATATGGATCTATTTGGACCTAACCACTATTTTGCAATTCTGAATGATGCATCTCAATATGGACTTGTTATTGTTGATGATTATTCTCGTTACACATGGGTGCATTGTCACTTACAAACATGAAGTGCAGGAAGTCTTCAAATGATTTTCCTCGAGGGCTTCAACCAACTTTGGTGTGAAGATCAAGCACATCAGAACTGACAATGGGACCGAGTTCAAGAATTCTGGTCTAGATGGCTATCTTGATGAACTTGGTATTACTCATGAGTTATCTGCTCCTTATACTCCTCGGCAAAATGGCGTCCTGGAGCGCAAGAACAGAACCCTCGCTGAAATGGCTCACACTATGCTTGATGAATACAAGACACCTCGTCGCTTCTGGATTGAGGCAATTGATACTGCATGCCACGTCATCAACAGGGTATATCTTCACAAATTCTTCAATAAAACTTCTTATGAACTCCTCACTGACAAAAAGCCCAATGTGAGTTATTTCAAAGTCTTTGGTGCTAAATGTTGGATTAGAGATCCTCATCACACTTCCAAATTCTCACTGAAAGCACATGAAGGTTTTATGCTTGGTTATGGAAAGGACTCGCACACCTACAGAGTCTTCAACAGCGTTCTTCACAAAGTTGTTGAAACTGTAGATGTGTGGTTCGATGAAACTAATGGCTCGCAAAGAGAGCACCTACCTTCTGTGATAGATGAACCAGCACCTGAGGATTCTATCAAGTTCAAGGCTACTGAGGATGTCATTCCTACCGAAGAATCTGCTGAAGAATTCATTCCAGATCATGATGATCACCGGGCTGGCGCACCTGAAGAAAATAGTGCTGAAGAAAATGCTCCTGAAGGGAATGCTGATCAAATTCGTCGAAGACAACCGACTCATCCTCGTATTGCTAACGAAGTGCAAATTGAGAAGATCATTGATGACATTGAAGCACCAGGTCCTCTCATTCTCTCAAAATCCTCACATTTATCTAACTTTTGTGGGCACTTTGCTTTTGTCTCTATCTCAAAGCCCACTAAGGTAGATGAAGCATTTCTGGAGCCTGAGTGGATTCAGGCCATGCAAGAAGGACTACATCAATTCGAGATCAACAATGTCTGGGAACTGGTTAAACGTCCAGATCCTCGCAAGCACAACATCATTGGCACAAAGTGGATCTACCACAACAAGCAAGATGAAAATGGCCTTGTGGTGAGGAATAAGGCACAACTTGTAGCTCAAGGCTACACACAGGTTGAAGGAATTGATTTCGATGAAACTTTTGCACATGTTGCTAGACTTGAGGCTATTCGCATATTACTTGCTTACGCTAACCATCATGATATTATCTTATAACAAATGGATTTGAAAAGTGCATTCCTCAATGGTAAGCTTGAGGAAGAAGTATATGTTGCTCAACTCCCAGGTTTTGAAGATCCAAAGAATCCCGACAAAGTCTTCAGACTCAACAAGGCCCTGTATGGCCTCAAGCAAGCCCCTCAGGCGTGGTATGATACTTTGAAGGAATTATTCATGAATAAAGGCTTCAAACCCGGTTCACTCGACCCAACTCTTTTCACTAAATCTTATGATGGTGAATTGTTTGTGTGCCAAATATATGTTGATGATATTATCTTTGGCTGTACTGACCAACGTTATAGTGATGATTTTGCCTATATGATGAGTGAAAAATATCAAATGTCTATGATGGGAGAATTGAAATTCTTTTTAGGTCTTCAAATTTTTCAACATCGCAATGGCATATTCATATCTCAGGAGAAATACCTCAAAGAAGTATTGAGGAAATTCGGCATGCAAGATTGCAAAGGGGTCAAAATTCCAATGCCCACAAATGGCCATCTATGCACTGATGAAAATGGTCAAGACTTCAATCAAAAGGTATACCGCTCCATGATTGGCTCTTTATTGTACCTATGTGCATCTAGGCCAGATATTATGCTTAGTGTTTGCATGTGTGCTCAATTTCAAGCTACACTGAAGGAATCACACCATAAGGCTGTGAAGCATATTCTTCGATATCTAGCTCACACACCAACACTTGGATTATGGTATCCCAAGGGCTCTTCATTTGATCTCATTGGATATTCAGACTCTGACTATGCTGGTGATCGCGTGGACCGCAAGTCAACATCAGGCACATGCCATTTCCTCGGACGATCTTTGGTCTATTGGTCGTCGAAGAAATAGAACTACGTATCTCTCTCCACTGCAGAAGCTGAGTACATTGCTGCTGGATCGTGCTGTGCTCAATGACTATGGATGAAGCAAACACTCAAGGACTATGACATCAACATGAAGAATGTGCCTCTCTACTGCGACAATGAGAGCGCTATCAAGATTTCTCGCAACCTAGTTCAGCACTCGAAGACAAAGCACATCCAGATTCGTCATCATTTTCTTCGTGATCATGTGTTGAAGGGCGACATCTCCATCGACCATGTCAGCACTGAAGATCAACTGGCCGATATCTTCACTAAGCCCTTGGATGAGAAGAGATTTAGCAAGTTGCGGTGTGAGCTAAATATCCTAGAATCTTCGAATGTTCTCTGAAATGGACACTCATCCTAACACTTATGCTAACTTGATGACTTAGATGCGCAACACATGAAGTAACGTTTTTCTTCAATCAATGAAGACTAACCCTCTAAGTGTGAAGAAATTAACGAAGAAATTGACTCTCAGAGCCCTACGCCAATTGTACGCGGTGTCTGAAGCCAACTTTCTTATACGGTGGGTTAGGCCACCACCAAAAGTTGAAAATCTTCAATTTAAGTTTTTCCTCAGTTTTTTTTGAAATTCTTCAGTTTTTCAAATTCTTCAACGTTGCATTGTCTTCACTCTTTCCGGTGTTGTTCTTCATTTGAATATATATATATATATATATATATATATATATATATATATATATATATGAGTTTATGTCCTCTTCAGCATTCACTTATTGCTAATTCTTCAAGTTGACTTTTTTCCGCTAAGTGAATGTGATCGGACCCTTCCCCCTCTATGCTAAAGTCAATCTAATCTTTTCACAAATTCTTCATGTGCGTTCTGATTTGAAACTCGTTCAAAATCTTCACTGTGTCCTTGACAGCTGAAGAAATTGCAAACGGAAACTTTTACAAAACTTATCTTATCTGAATTTTCGGTTTTGCTACTCAAACTGTTCCGCTTCTCATGACAAATACTTATCAATTCACCCACGATCCTACAAGATCGCCACCTCATAGTATGTGGGTGACACATGTCACGTGAATGAGAAGGGTCAGGGGCACGTTCGTCCAAAATCTTCGGGCGCATAGTTTTTTCACTGCCTCTATAAATACCCCTGCCTCTTCCTCACTTCACTTTTACTCCGCTCGACCTCTCTCCCGCTCGAGCTTCCCAAACCCTAGCGCCGCCGCTACTTCATCGTCGCTGATGAGGAAGAGCTTCACTTCCTCGACCTCGTCGCTGTCGTACTCGCGCCGGCTGCGGATTTCTTCACTCCGCCGCCGCCGTAGCCGTCTTCCTCTGCCGAGTTAGGGCGTGGAAGATCTGAACGGACGAACTTCACCTCAACACTTCCCAGTTCGTCGTGTTCTTCACTTCGGGTAATTAAAAGTTACTTTTATTTCCCGCTTTGATTCATGTGTTTTCCTAAAAATCTTCGAAGGTGTTTATTCTTCAAATCTTCACACACTAAAACACCTCACATGTTATCAGTTCTTGATTTGTTTCTCTAAGCAATGATTTTCTTCAAGATTCCTCAATTGTGTGGATTTTCAAATCTGTACAACTCTAGAACCTAAGATAAAGAACGCGTAGCGAAATTCTTCAAGACTCATCGGTCAAATTCCTCAAACCTATTCTTTTTGAAAATCTTCTGAGAATGCATATGACCTCTCCAAATTCCTCGCAACTATACTCTGTTCACAGGTACAAATGTCCGCTGCTGAATCACTAGGTTCTCATCAACTTAACTCATTTGCAGCGTTCCTCGAAGAAAAATTGCTTACCTCTTCAGAAACTTCAGTTGTTCATCCTCAGCTGAAGAAAATGGCTGACGAAAAGAAGCCACAAAAGGGAGGAAAAAGGCCTGAGGTCAACACATCGTTTGAAATCCCTGAGGATATTTATGTAGGATACTGCACTCCTGGTGAGGCCAAGTTTGGCAAGGAGGACAAGAATCAGCGCAAGGTGCGCATACAACGGATAGAAAGGAGATGGGCACGAGAATGGAGGGAGTACATGTATGTTACTCCCAAGTACATGAAGAAATTCGCGCTCAACCCTCCATGCTCAAGACCTCCATCGTTGACTGGAATGAAGAGCTAATTCTTCAATTCTATGCGATGCTGCATATCACTGGTGAAGCACATGACATCAACTCCTGGGTGTTGGACTGGATGACTGAAAACACTCATTATAAGGCACCAGCCTCTGAATTGCTTCGTGCCTTGCCAATCAGTCCTCCACCAGAAGGCGCTCGTTGTCTGTATGATGAACCTGAACTCACTAACCACTATATGAAAGTGCTCATGAAGCCGCTGAATCCTGGACAGGCTTAAAGGACCAATTTCCTCGTGAAGGAATTGCTCTATGTGCCCAGAACCATCTATCGCATTCTGACGAAGACTATCAGTCCAATCAAAGGTCATGATTCATCAGATGAAGAAATTGTGGGGATGATGAAGAATATGCTCTTCAACATCATGCATGGTATCCCTATCAATTACCATGATTTCTTCATGAGGACTCTTGCGAATGTTGCACTTTCTCCATTTGAGCTGAAGCCTTACGTGCTGTGGATCATGAGATTCCTCAGAACAAGGTCTTCACTCAATTACAAGGCTGATTTTCAGAATCACCTCAGCTACTTGCCCCTGATTGAAGTCCTCAAACGGATATATTCCTCATCTGACGGAAAGGGCAAGTCACCAGCTATTATCGATGAAGGCACTCATCCATTGGATGGTCAGTTCGCAAAGCTGCATCTTACTCCACCAATGATGACTCTGCCACTCATGATACTGCTGCCAATGCTACCAAGACAAGTCCTCAAGCTACTGCTCCTCGCGTGATGACTGACTGTGAACTGCTTATAAGTCTTCACCAGAAGGTCGATCAGAACCACAAATGGGTTAAGCGTCAGTTTGGCTCTATTCTTCACAACATGACTTCTACACATAATGCAGTGAAGAAAAACCACTACTACCTCCATGAAGTGTTTGATCGCACCTGGGCTATTCTGTCACATCTATGTGGTGAAGAAGATCTGAAGCAAATGGGCTTCAAGGAAGACTTTGACTGGTCTGCACCTCCACCGAAGAAATACAAGAAGGTCAAGGTTCCTTTGTGGCCAGCTCATATTCTTCATCACGCGCCACGGACAAGCATGAAGATTTGGACGACATTGCAGCATGCCCTACATCGACTCAAGACCTTGACAACGCTGGCGCTCCTCCATCATCATGATATTCTTCAGGGCGTTAGTCCTCAGTTTCAACCCTTTTGGTCATTCGATGACAAACACTACAAAAAAATAAACTTCCGTGATGATACGTGTTTGTAATAGTAGGTTGCGTTTTTTGTCATGCATGTACATCCATGACGATTTTATGACAGAATCAAGATAGTCATACCTGTGCTGTCGTAGAAGTGTTCCATGACATTACCAAAATTATCATCACGGAAGTGTCCACTTCCATGACGATAAATCGCGCGTCATAGAAGTGCTTTCGACAAGGGTGACCGACACGTGGCATCCACCGTAACGGAACACCGTTAAGCTATCGAGTCGGGTTTTGGATCCGATAACCCGTTAAAAGCCCCGACCAATGGGGATTTCCATGTGTAAAATCATCATTGGCTGGAGGAAACACGTGTCGGCTCATCATTGGGACAGATGTCATCCACTCACTGGACAGAAGGCACCTATGATACGTCAACACTTGGCACGGCCCAACAATGGCCCATTCCTGTGAAAAGGCCGGCCTGTTTGACTTTGTCAAAAGCTGGCGGGCCGGCCCATGGAAAGCCTGTTAACGACCTGTTAGCATATAGCCCATTTACAGCCCGCTAACCCAAGGCCCGTTACGCCCTATGCGAATTAGGCCCAGTAGTGTCATCTGGGCCATCCAATATGATTCCAGCCCGTTTTCACTTCTGGCCCATGTATGGCCCATGATGTCTTTCGGCCCATATGAGGCCCTTTGTAACTCTTGGCCCGTTAGCGGCCCGTGCCGAAACTGGCCCGTAATGAACAGTGTATTACTTTACACCCATTAACGGCCCGCGGTGAAACTGGCCCGTAATGAACAGTGTAACACTTTATACCCATTAACGGGCGGTTATTCCGTTGGGCCATTTCCAGCCCAAGTTAACTTTCGGCCTTCTGAGGGCCCATTTATTCTTGGGCTCATTTGCAACATTCGGTTACTTACGGCCCGTTACTGTCATTTTCTGCCAGTGGGCCAAATTTAGCCCGTCGTTACAGTCGGCCCGTTTGTGGTCCATTAGTCTATTGGGCCATTTTCATAGCATCACCAAATACGGCCTATTAACGGCCCGTTATGGTCAGCCCATAAAACGTGCAATTTCCATTATAGGCCCGTCTACGGCCCATTAAAGGCCCGTACAAGACCCATAAATGAGTCGGCGACCCATGGATCCTACGTGACGTAGAAGGCCCATGGATCCTGCGAGACATAGAAGGCCCATGGATCCTGCGAGACGTAGAAGGCCCATGGATCCTGCGAGACGTAGAAGGCCCATGGATCCGACGGCCCGTGAAGGGCCATGGTCAGGCGAGTTGGCCCTCGTTTGAATGATATAGCTATTCAAAGAATTATCCTACTCAATACTATCACCTCTAAAAATCATACACTATACAATAATGAGACCAAGGCATAGAAAGGTAGAATAATCCTACACTATACAATAAAGAAATTATAGCCGATTATACCCACTGGGCATTATGGATCGGCACAGGTGATAATAAAGCATACACAAACAGCAAATTACATACACTGGGCAAATACAACTCATACATCATGGACGCGCATCATCTTAACTCCATTTGAACTATAATCTCTTTAGAAAATAGGATTGACCGGATTCAGATAGCACAAATTTTAGTCTGCAAAATCTCCAATTCCTTCATGGTTACCTCGGTGTCTTGTTTCATTTTTTTGACTCCTGCATCTAATACCTGCATGTCCAGTCTCAACTTGTTGATTATACATTTACAATCATGTACACGTTGTCTTGCCACCTCTAGTTGATGCTCGAGAACATCAGCACATTCCAATTCCAATCCATAATCATTCGGTAACGGCCATGCCGCACTGCTCGCAGATTTTTTGTGTTGATGTCATTTCATCCTGAAATGTTTCTGTAAGTACACATGACTAGGGCAAAAATATAGTTACAACAGTGAAGCGAACAAGACACTATTTTGTACTACATGGCAAAACAGGACTAACAATAATGTTACACATCACTTTCACAAAAAAATGTTACACGTCATGAAGCATAAGCAGGTGCTATTTTAAAAATTATAAAAAAGATAGTCTGTGCAGCCTGCATACAGAAATCCCTCTTAGCTCGCCAGAGGAGCATGATGTTGGGGCCCAATGGAAAACTCAGACAAGTTACAAATTTAGACAGCATGTTGCATATAAGTAAGCAAGCAGTTGGCCATTCTGTACCTCAATTAAAGTCTTAGGGAGCATAATGAACAGCAGAGGGTTTCATACAAACATACTACAATAGGAAAAACTATGCAATCATTAGCGTAGTATAAACTAGATTGTGAGCCTCATGCAATAATAGTTGGTTAATAGACTTCAAAGCTTCAGGCACACTTTGGTAGAGTAATTAAATGGTAACGCCTTTAATTATGTCAACTAATAGTGATACAAGTACCGAACATCAGGCATAATTATTTGGGCATCTCATTAAGTGAGGACAGATAAAGCAATTGAAAAGAAAAAATTAACTATGCCTGAAACAAACAAGGAATTGAACTGTTGAGTTGCATACAGTGACTTACCTTAGCAGGTTGAAGAGGCTCAGCGCAGCTCCTACTTCTCTTGCAAGGCTCCTTCCTAACATCTTATACTTGGAAATCCTCAATCTTATCTTCATTGCACCCCCTCTACAAGGTGACACAAACTAGTTACTCGTCTCCTTGGAAGATAAATATGCATACTTTCCAGTCTGTGAACACAAAAGGATGAGATTATAACAAAACAACACCGCATAATGAAACATGCGACATCTCTTGCACTTGCACACAATGAAATGAGCATTTACTATGTCTGCACTATGTAAAAACTAGGCATACCTTCGAACTAGATCTCCAGGTACTCTTGGAGAGCCTACTGTAGTGTACAGCCAAACCTTTATGTCACATATGAGTTAGACAAGGCCCCACTATAGTAGCCCTTAGTGTTTAAATCGTTGACAAGCTCCTGTGTGGTGGGGCTAGTGGTGTGGCTAGTGAAGTATGGGTATAGTCTGCTAGAGTCGGTTCTACGTTTTGTGTCACTGGTTGTACAACCAATATAAGTGGGGTGCTGTCTGATTTCTCCGGCACCACCATGTTTTTCAAGGACTTTGGTGGTGCTCCTTCAGGTTCGGCAATCACCCTCTTCCTTTTTGATGTCTGATGCACAAGAACATCATTTGAGTGGAAAAACATGGTATGATGACAGATGGAATATGTATTGATAAAGGATGGGCATCGCATCACTACAAAAAAAATACACTTCTGTGATGATACGTGTTTGTCACAGTAGGTCGCGTTTTTTGTCATGCATGTACATCCATGACAATTTTATGACAGAATCAAGATAGTCATACCTGTGCTGTCGTAGAAGTGTTCCATGACATTACCAAAATTATCATCATGGAAGTGTCCACTTCCATGACGATAAATCGCGTGTCACAGAAGTGCTTTTGTCAAGGGTGACCGACACATGGCATCCACCATAACGGAACGCCGTTAAGCTATCGGGTCGGGTTTTGGATACGATAACCCATTAACAGCCCCGACCAATGGGGATTTTTCACGTGTAAAATCATCATTGGCTGGAGGAAACACGTGTTGGCTCATCATTGGGACATATGTCATCCACTCACTGGACAGAAGGCGCCTATGATACGTCGACACGTGGCATGACCCAACAATGGCCCATTCCTGTGAAAAGGCCGAACCGTTTGACTTGGTCAAAAGCTGGCGGGCCGGCCCATGGAAAGCCTGTTAACGACCTGTTAGCATATAGCCCATTTACAGCTCGCTAACCCAAGGCCCGTTACGCCCTATGCGAATTAGGCCCAGTAGCGTCATCTGGGCCATCCAATATGATTCCAGCCCGTTTTCACTTCTGGCCCATGTATGGCCCATGACGTCTTTCGGCCCATATGAGGCCCTTTGCAACTCTTGGCCCATTAGCGGCCCATGCTAAAACTGGCCCGTAATGAACAGTGTATTACTTTACACCCATTAACGCCCCACGGTGAAACTGGCCCATAATGAACAGTGTAACACTTTATACCCATTAACAGGCGGTTATTCTGTTGGGCCATTTCCAGCCCAAGTTAACTTTCGGCCTTTTGAGGGCCCATTTATTCTTGGGCTCATTTGAAGCATTCGGTTACTTACGGCCCGTTACTGTCATTTTCTGCTTGTGGGCCAAATTCAGCCCGTCGTTATAGTCGGCCCGTTTGTGGTCTGTTAGTCTGTTGGGCCATTCTCATAGCATCACCAAATACGGCCTATTAACGACCCGTTATGGTCAGCCCATAAAACGTACGATTTCCATTATAGGCCCGTCTACGACCCATTAAAGGCCCGTACAAGACCCATAAATGAGTCGGCGGCCCATGGATCCTACGTGACGTAGAAGGCCCATGGATCCCGCGAGACATAGAAGGCCCATGGATCCTGCGGCCCGTGAAGGGCCATGGTCGGGTGAGTTGGCCCCCGTTTGAACGATATAGCATATTCAAAGAATTATCCTACTCAATACTATCACATCTAAAAAGCATACACTATACAACAAAGAGATCAAGGCATAGAAAGGTAGAATAATCCTACACTATACAATAAAGAAATTACAGCTGATTATACCCACTGGGCATTATGGTTCGGCACAGGTGATAATAAAGCATACACAAACAGCAAATTACATACACTGGGCAAATACAACTCATACATCATGGACGCGGATCAACTTAACTCCATTTGAACTATAATCTCTTCAGAAAATAGGATTGGCTAGATTCAGATAGCACAAATTTCAGTCTGCAAAATCTCCAATTCCTTCATGGTTACCTCGGTGTCTTGTTTCATTTTTTGACTCCTGCATCTAATACCTGCATGTCCAGTCTCAACTTGTTGATTATACGTTGACAATCATGTACACATTGTCTTGCCACCTCTAGTTGATGCTCGAGAACTTCAGCACATTCCAATTCCAATCCATAATCATTCGGTAACGGCCATGCCGCACTGCTCGCAGATTTTTGTGTTGATGTCACTTCATCCTGAAATGTTTCTGTAAGTACACATGACTAGGGCAAAAATATAGTTACAATTGTGAAGCGAACAAGACACTATTTTGTACTACATGGCAAAACAGGACTAACAATAATGTTACACGTCACTTTCACAAAAAAAAAATGTTACATGTCATGAAGCATAAGTAGGTGATATTTTAAAAATTATAAAAAAGATAGTCTGTGCAGCCTGCATACAGAAATCCCTCTTAGCTCACCAGAGGAGCATGATGTTGGGGCCCAATCAAAAACACAGACAAGTTACAAATTTAGACAGCACGTTGCGTGTAAGTAAGCAAGCAGTTGGCCATTCTGTACATCAATTAAAGTCTTAGGTAGCATAATGAACAGCAGAGGGTTTCATACAAACATACTACAGCAGGCAAAACTATGCAATCATTAGCGTAGTATAAACTAGATTGTGAGCCTCATGCAATAATAGTTGGTTAATAGACTTCAAAGCTTCAGGCACACTTCGGCAGAGTAATTAAATGGTAACGCCTTTAATTATGTCAACTAATAGTGATACAAGTACCGAACATCAGGCATAATTATTTGGGCATCTCATTAAGTAAGGACAAATAAAGCAATTGAAAAGAGAAAATTAACTATGCCTGAAACAAACAAGGAATTGAACTGTTGAGTTGCATACAGTGACTTACCTTAGCAGGTTGAAAAGGCTCAGCGCATCTCCTACTTCTCTTGCAAGGCTCCTTCCTAACATCTTGTACTTGGAAATCCTTAATCTTATCTTCATTGCACCCGCTCTGCAAGGTGACACAAACTAGTTACTCGTCTCCTTGGAAGATAAATATGCACACTTTCCAGTCTGTGAACACAAAAGGATGAGATTATAACAAAACAACACCACATAATGAAACATGCCGCATCGCTTGCACTTGCACACAATGAAATGAGCATTTACTATGTCTGCACTATGTAAAAACTTGGCATACCTTCGAACTGGATCTCCAGGTACTCTTGGAGAGCCTACTGTAGTGTACAACCAAACCTTTATGTCACCTATGAGTTAGACAAGGCCCCACTACAGCAGCCCTTAGTTTTTAAATTGTTGACAAGCTCTGTTAGAGTGTTAGGTCAAGAACAACAAGTAATCAAAGCAAACAGTCCTAGTATGGCTGGCTGATGCAAACAAGCAATTGAACAGATGTGTGAGCAAATCTTACATATCAAGAAAAGAAGCAAAGAAGGAGGCTTAAAGACCATCACTTGACTGACCAGATTTAAGGGGCATTTAAACATCATGTGGAATGTATGAACTAACACAAACATTGCATATTCTAGATTCTACAATGGAATGCACATGTATTAGGTTATGCCATGTATGATGATGCCTAAATGTACAGATAGCAGGCATGAGTGATTCATCATTGCACGCACAATTGAATTGCAGGTTAAGGGCCAGTTCGATTCCGCCTTTTCAGGGCATATTGTCAAAATAAGCCATAAAAGATGTAAAAAAGTCATTTTTGAGTTATGGGCTTGGGCTTAACTAATTTCGCTTTGGAGGGGGGTGTTTCAGGTAGAACCTCACTAAAAATTGAAGGGAAGGGGAATAGTGAAATGACTCTGTTGTCTTCCTATATTACACTCAAAATGCAACTGCCGACGCCCGTGTCACACCTGACCCTCAAGTAAAAACAAACACGCAAGCATTCATTGCCATGCCCGCTTGCATCTCCTCTCCCCTTTCCCTCTACCTCGATCCCCTGCCTGCAGCACTAGGGTTCCTCCAGCGAGCCGTCGCCACTGGTCCCATCTGGCTTAGTCCTCGATGATGCTATGTCCAGCTAGGCTACATGGCCGGCGGATAGGGGCAAATCTCCCTGGCTGCTCCTCCCTCTGGTGCCGCCCCTCATTCTCATGGTCTCCAGCAGCTGCTCCATTGTGGTTCGTCCAACGCACTACTCCGGCGGGCGCTGCACAACTATGGCTGATGCCACACTATGGAAGAAGGCACCTTGTTCCCCCTGCCCTCCTCCCAGGCCATGGCCTTGAGGTGTTGTTGAAGGATGAGCTCATCCAACAAGGTGAGGACCTCCTCTGATTTTTGCCAAATTTTCATTCTGATCCACTATACGATGAATTGCTATGAGCTGCTTCTGCTGCAGCTATATGATGCATTGCTATGAGCTGCTCTTGCTGCTGCTATATGATTTATTGCTATGAGCTGCTGCTGCTGCTGTATGATGAGTTGCTATGAGCTGCTGCTGCTATATGATGAATTGCTATGAGCTGCTGCTGCTGCTATATGATGAGTTGCTACAAGCTGCTCCTGCTGCTGCTATATGATGAATTGCTATGAGCTGCTCCTGCTGCTGCTATATGATGAATTGCTATGAGCTGCTCCTGCTGCTGCTATATGATGAATTGCTATGAGCTTCTCCTGCTGCTGCTATATGATGAATTGCTATGAGCTGCTGCTGGTATATGATGAATTGCAGACTACTGCTGTTGTATGATGAGTTGCTATGAGCTGCTGCTGCTGCTATATGATGCTTTCAGGTGGTGCTGCTATATGATAATAACCAGCAACTTGGACCATCGAATTTCAATAAATAATTGTTCTTCATTTAAATGTGGGTCATGCATTCTTCGTTGAAATTAGGCAATGGGATCTCAATGGAAAACATCGACCAAAGTAGATTGTGCCAAGTAGATGGTATTTGCATTTTGAGCAAATAGTGATGGTCTGTTTTCTCATCATATTAATTACTGCACTGGGTTCAATTTGTGATGTTTGCAAGTAAAATTAATTTCCATTTGGACAGCAAAATGAAAAATATATAATGCAATCTAGACTTTCCACTGATCATACCAAAGATAAGCTGAAAACGCAATGAAAAGAACTGGTTGGCGTATTACATGGAGCTTATATTCACAGGTGCTTATTTTCTTAGGATAACTCGTAATAAGTGTCCCTAAGAAACTTGGCTAATAGAACTGGCATACAAATAACATGTCATGATGATTGCAATGGACGAGTGACGTACCACAGCACACTGTATAGGCTCACCGCTGCCTCTCCTTTTTTTGCAATGCTCCATGAAATTACCACATACATCTTGTACTTTTTCATTGTGTAACCCTATCTGCAAGTTGACACGGCTTATTTCAGACATCTCTACATGATACTACATTGCATATCCCTTGCATATATTTAAACCACCAATTAATGATTGTGTGTGTACCATAAAGTAGCCATGACTCTGTATGCTGGACTAGCAGGCACTCTAAGGGAGCCTAATGTAGTGCACTGGAATTCCTACATGCCACCTACGATTTTGTGTAATGTACTGCCCCTGTTCCTAAATATATGTCTTTGTAGAGATTCCAGTATGGACCACATACATATGTATATAGATGCATTTTCGAGTGTAGATTCACTCATTTTGCTCCGTATGTAGCCTATAGTGGAATCTCTAAAAACTTATATTTAGGAACGGAGGTACGAGGTAGTATCATGTATGATATCTACATATCTAATTCAGTATCCAGTAGTAGAATTCATTGTCCGCACAAAGGGATTACTGGTCGAAAATCCTAGCAAAGCACGCTGGCAGGCACAGAACAATACAAGAGAGAGAGACGCGCTTACAAGATCATAGCAATGCCTCAGTCCAGGATCTTGGTTGGCCATGCTGTTAGATCCAGAAGAAACATCGTCCTTGTAGTTTTTGCCAGCTGCATAACAGGTAACAGCGATTGGTTAGTATATTTGAAGTGCATCGGGCAGGTGATGTTGGACGGGTTTAAAGGTGACAAGTACCTAGGCCGTGGCGGGTGCTTGGCATCTCTCCAGACGGTGGGAATCAGGTTAGAAACATCAAGGGTGATGACGCTGTGCTGGCTGTTGGGGTCCAGTAAGGAGATCTAGAACCGTCCAGTAGGGTGTTTGTGGAGCGGCTCCGGTAGGGTGGACTACGGTGTGGGCGAAGCGGATCTGTGGCCGTGGATGAGGGCGTAGGTGAAGCTACTCCGATGGTTGGGTTAAGGATGGTGTCGACAACGCGGATCTGCAGCCGTGGACGGGGCGTCAGAAGCTGCTCCGGTGGTTGGGTTAAGGATGGTGTCGATGATGCGGATCTGCGGCCGTGGACGGGGCGTCAGAAGCTGCTCCGGTGGTTGGGTTAAGGATGGTATCGATGATGCAGATCTGCGGCCGTGGACTGGGCATGAGAAGCTGCTCCGGTGGTTGGATGAGGGTGCGAGGAAGCGGATCTAAGGCCGTTGACTTGTGAGTTGGCAAAGCGGCCCCGGTAGGGTTGAAAATGGTATAGGCGAAGCTACTCCGGTAGGGTTGACGATGGTGTCGACGAAGTGGCTCCGGTAGGGTTGAGGAAGGTGTCGGTGAAGCGGCTCCGGTAGGGTTGAGGAAGGTGTCGGCGAAGAGGATCATAGGCCGTCGACGGGGGCGTCGGTGAGGCGGCTCCGGGGGGTGTGGACAAAGCATCTCCAGTAGGGAGTACGAATGAGCCACTGCAGATGCACGGCGGTTTACGAGAGTACCGGCGAAGCAGATCCGGCGCCGTGGACAAGGCCGGCATTGAATGGGCTGTGGTACAGTGGTGGATGAGCAGTCTACTTGTTTCTAGGGGAGGTGGGAGGGGTAGATGTGACCGCAGAAGCAGATCCAGCGAGGTGGACGCCGTTGGCAGTGAATGGGCTATGGTATGCCGGTGGATGAGCAGTCTAGGGTTTCGAGAGGGAGGGGAGAAAGGGCGATGAAGTACGGACGGCGTGATGTAAGATGCTCTGGTGCTGTGGAGTTAGTTGTTTTTGCGGGAGGGGGAGAGGAAATGGGGGTGCCATGTATTCGGGGGAACCGGAAGTTACCAAAGCATCCCTGACCTATCATGTAGATGAGGGCGGTATTGTAACAGTTGGTCTCCATGCGCCAAGGACAAAAGGGGGATTTCGCATGCTAAAGACTAAGGTGGCGGAAATTTTAGAAGGAGGCGGGAGATTTTGCCGCCCGCGGGATCGTTCATATCCAGTTTCAACTAATTTTGGACCGTGCTAGCGGGAAGGTCATGCTAGACTTTGTACACGGGGCACACGTCAGCAGTTAATAACTGGTGTGAAGTCCACCCCGGAAAAAAAGACAATAACTCAGGATAATGCGCCAATAACTTGGACGTTCACACGGGCGCGAACAATCGTACGGGTGTAGTGGTGCGTTCTCAAAAAAGGGATCAAACGCTCAGCCTATGTATTTCTTGTGTAAATAGATCATTTAGTGCCATTGGTTATTTACTTTAAACATAATGCATTGACGTGTTAGTGTAGAGGCGCACAAAAAGAAATGGATATTGTAGTTAGCTACTTAAAAGTGTTACCTCATATGATTACATAGCCTCCATTTCATAAATTGTGTACCCCTTGAATTCATATATGAATATTACATATATTACTTCAAAATAGAAACTTAAATCATCCAAGACTAATGAATTTGAATGCAAGAGTAACAATGGTGCATGTGCATGATAGCTACATTGGTTGTTTGAAGAAACATCACTGTAACTTTGGCATGCACAACTGAAAAGGTTTATTTACATAGAAAAAATTGTGATATGTGAGTGTCCAATCTTTACAGCATTGAATCGATATTGTACCTTTGGCCACGATACGAAGTAGATATTAACTTATGTTCAAGCGATGCATGTCCATGATCGCTAGATAGAGATACGTGAATGAATTGTACAATCTCTCTCACACGCATACATATCTCATTTCCCTGTGGGCATCGGAATCACACACGCGCACTTCGTGTATTTCTCTCCCTCCGTCAGGGTTAAATTCATCTTTCTACCCCGTCCTACAAGTCTCTCACACAGAAACACACACGCTCTCTATGTCTAACACGCCCACCCCTTTAGTTCCGCCCACCCGCAGCCACTAATGTCGCAAAGTATAATAATGTCTCTCACACATATGCTATCTACCTATCCCTTAATATAGCTAGATATGTGTCACACAAACTCCTTCTCCCTACTAGCAAGATGCCCATGCGTTGCACGGAACATCAAGATGCATTTGTATGAGAAATTTATCTTGTGGGAGAAAAGGATGAACGAGGGAATGCCTTATTTGCAAATGCGGAGAGGGATGTGGGTATCTTTTTGCAAAATTGCCATATTTTCCTTCCTGTCCATCAGATATAAATCGGATGGCCTATATTGCAGGATGGCAGGAACACTATCATCACCAACTCTGTTTTTTATAAGAGTAGAGATATGTGAGTGTCACTGCCCCCCCACACACCCACACTTCCCAACACCTAAGGAGTAGGGTGACACCTCGATCTTGATACTAATCTATCGACTCGCTTCTCTCTCAAACATACACACACACACTACCCGGCACCGAAGGATTAGGGTGACACCTCGATCTTGATACTAATCTATCGAATGGATTCTCTCTCAAACATACACACACACACTACCCGGCACCGAAGGAGTAGGGTGGCACATCGATCTTGATAATAATCTATCTACTCCTCTTTCAAACACACACACACACACTCGCTAGTTGTGCCTCTGTGCCTACCGCGCACACTGTCGATACGTCTTTCTCCCCCTCCCCCCAACAATGACAGCAGAAGGGTGACAACTTGATCTGATCATAATCTGTCAATTGGTTTCTCTCTCAAACATTGTGTCTCGGTGCCTCGCTCGGTAGCCCCCTCGATATGTAGACTTCTCGTGTGCACACAGCTATAGTGACGATGACGCTGAACCCAGTGTGCCTTGTTTTTACCGGCCTCATGTGATAGTTTTCACCCTGTTTTCTGTTAATTAACAAGGCAACCTTTTCTTTGTTACTACTAGTGAATCTGAAATCATTCGGGGCAGACATAAAATATATCACTTCAACCCAATTATTGCAGCAACTATTTTAAAAGAAATTAGCTAGCTGCCCGTGCGTTGCACGGAACATCAAGATACATTTGTATGAGTAGTTTATCTTGTGAGAGAAAAGGTTGAACGAGGGAAGGCCTTATTTGCGAACATGGAGAGACATGTAGGTATATTTTTGCAAAATTGCCATAGTTTCTTTCCTATCCGTTAGATATAAATCCGACGACCTATATTGCAGGATGGCACGCACACCATCATCACCAACTCTGTTTTCTACTCGCTCCGTCCGAAAATACTTGTCATCAAAATGGATAAAAATATATGTATCTAAAATTAAAATACGTCTAGATACATTTCCTTTTATCCATTTTGATGACAAGTATTTCCGGACGGAGGGAGTATTTGTCTTTTTAGAGATTTCAACAAGTGACTATGACCGGACCTTACCAACATACTCAAAAAAGTAGTCCATAATTTTGATGTTACCCTCTTTTCTTGGCGGTGCAGTGCCATCTGAATACCTCATAAATAAATCAAGGACAAATCTGACCCCTTCCTGAAAAGACATACGTAGCAAAATGAGTGAATCTACACTCTAAAATATGTCTACATACACATCCGTATGTGGTAGTCCATTTGAAATATGAAAAAGACAAATATTTAGGAACGAATGGAGTATATATAAGAGTAGACATGGAGATATATCTCCAGCATGGTCTACAACAAAAATGTGCTGGGCTGGTTAGCACCGGATGCTCGCAACGCGATGACATGAGTTCGGATTCTGTCTTTTAACTTTAGATTTTTATATTATATATTACTCTACTTATTTAATATATACTTCTTTTGCTACTGTACTGACAGTGGAACCCACAGAGTACTTAGAATATTAAGGATGGACTTGTTTCTTTTAAACTTTCTGTACGAAGCTCTAGCCACCCTGTAAGTGACGTGTAAACTGTACATGCAATTAACTTTTTATAGAGGGACAGTCATACAGGCAATTAACTCAAATGGATTGGATGCCACTCTATTATTTCCAGCATAAAGAGCATCTCCAGCGGCAGCCGGCAAATTTCCTCCCGCTTCCTTCCACGGAGGACGACATCAAACGCCAGCGGCATACATTTTTACAACACTAACCAACCAGATGAAATTCGTGCAAACATGGACTGATTTCATATAAGCATGAAGGATTTCGTATAAAAAAGCTGGATCTTCATATAAACATGATGGATTTCATTACATTTACATGAACTAAGAGGTGCCAATCCGGCTCTCTTGTATAATTAATACCCCCTCCGTACGGAAATACTTTTCCTAGAAATGGATATATCTAGACTTATTTTAGTTCTAAATGGCCGCCCGCGGATCCCTTTGTCTTCCTCATGTCCGTCAGACACTTGCGGGGTTGACGAAGGTCCTCAGAAGAGACGAAGCAACAAAGAAACCACCTGAATCCGCGGTCGTCGCCTCGGCGGTGGCCTTCATGGGTCCCAAGTGGCGGCGGCCTCCCGTGTTCTACTTCTCCTCGATGATGGCGGCGGACACAGAGAAGCTGGCGACCGACTCATCGCTCTCCATGCTCCCGGCTTCTGTCTCTGCCTGCATGGTGCTGCCGCAGGCACGGGAGGCGCGCCCTCAGACACGGGAGGTGCGGCCACCGTAGACACTATTGGTGCGGTACGACACGGCAGTGACGGCGCCCATACCGGCGTGCTCGCCGCCGTTCCGGCGTGGAGCAACTCGCCACTCCTCATCGAGCTGAACTGGAGCGGCGAGTTGCTGAACCACGTGCCTTCTTGGGGCGGCAGCTGGCTCCGTCGGGCCAAGCGAGGTTGGTGAAGCACCGAGCGGCCTCGCCCGTATCCGGAGGGCTTGGTGGGCCACCCAGCCGGGTAATATGCCGGAGAACGGCTCATCGGAAGCCATCGGAAGGGTGGAGAAAATGGTGAAGGAGGAGATGGGGGAGCGGCGGAGGGGTGCGATTCTTTCCCGCTGTCTGTCTGGCCTCGTGTAAATAGAGGGCGGACGGTAGGAGCTTGGCCGGTGTCTGGCCTCGTTTAAACTGAGGGCGGACGGGAGGAGCTCGGCCGTTGTTGCGTTTAATTCCGGCCCGCTCATGAACGGATGTGTGGCCGGAGTAGGATTCTCGGTTTGCATGCGGGTTTAACGGAGGGATTTAATGGAGGCGCCGGGCGTGCAGCGGCCGGCGCAGTACTATTCGATTTGACATCATTAATGAGCCGTCAAATCACAAAGGCCCTCGCCTCTCGTGAAACCGACCGAGCTAGACTGCCCCACCCTCTAGCCTTTTAAAAAATGTATATACTCCACTTATGTACAGTAGTAGTATCGATGGATTGCGCCATGGAGCAAAACTTGAAATTTTAAAAAAAGGTGGTACATATAGAGAGCGCTCGTGAACTATGTGTCATGTACATGGCTATAAATAAAGTACTACATGATACTAAGGCTGGTCGTAATGGGAGTATCATAGGTAGTATCATGCATGCCAACTAAGCAATTTTGATGAGGTGTCATTGAACTAAATGAGAAAAGAGGAGCTTGAGTATCATATACTACTTTATGTCATGCATGGCAATAAATGTAGTCCTATATGATACCAACATATGATACCATGCATTACGGATGTAGTATCATACACAAGTATCATATGCATGATACTAGTATATGATACTCCCCATTACAACCAGCCTAATATATGATACATGGCGCAGGAGTACTAAGTATTATTAATACAGTTTTGCTAGAACTCATCTAGATGAGATATAAATTGGTCTCATTCATCTTATATAGCCATAGGATGTGATGCTATAAGATGCGTGTGTGCTGACGTGGGTTGTATTTGTTCTTCTGCAACGAACTGACCACTGCATGTCATGTGTGATAGTCTCAAGTCATTAAAATCATACAAGCCCCACATCTCTTCTTGGTTGATTCCTCTATTTATGTCAAAAAATAAGAAACAACGTGAGAGTTAATGCACCATGCCTATGTGTTTACCAGTATTTGGTTTTCGTAAGATGACTTAATTAATACTCACCTAGACGGAGGGAGTATTCGATTTGACAGCGGGCGGCGCAGTTCCCGATACGGCTTTAATGCAGACGAGGGAGTAGCGGTTCCCGATATGTTGAACGGCCAATGCATCCTCCTTCAATTAATGCATGAGGGAAGTAATGGGAGGAGGTCCGGGAAAAGAGGCTGCACGATGTGAATGCAACGCAGTTTGCCCTCATTGCCCTCATATAAAGGCGCTGAGGGAGTCCTAGATTAGGGGGTGTCCGGATAGCCGGACTACCATCATCAGTCGAACTATCATCGGCCGGACTATCATCATCGACCGGACTCCAAGACTATGAAGATACAAGATTGAAGACTTCGTCCCGTGTCCGGATGGGACTTTCCTTGGCATGGAAGGCAAGCTTGGCAATATGGATACGTAGATCTCCTACCATTGTAACCGACTCTATGTAACCCTAGCCCTCTCCGGTGTCTATATAAACTGGATGGCTCTAGTCCGTAGGACACAACAACAACCATTACAATCATACCATAGGCTAGCTTCTAGGGTTTAGCCTCCTTGATCTCGTGGTAGATCCACTCCTGTAAACATCCACAATATCAATATCAATCAAGCAGGACGTAGGGTTTTACCTCCATTAAGAGGGCTCGAACCTGGGTAAAACATCGTGTCCCTTGTCTCCTATTACCATCCGCCTAGACGCACAGTTCGGGACCCCCTACCCGAGATCCGCCGGTTTTGACACCGACATTGGTGCTTTCATTGAGAGTTCCTCTGTGTCGTCACCGATAGGCTTGATGGTCCCTTCAATCGACAACGACGCAGTCCTGGGTGAGACTTTTCTCCCCGGACAGATCTTCGTATTCTGCGGCTTCGCACTGCGGGCCAACTCACTTGGCCATCTGGAGCAGATCGAAAGCTACGCCCCTGGCCGTCAGGTCAGGTTTGGAAGCCTAAACTTCACGGCCGATATCCGCGGGGACTTGATCTTCGATGGATCTGAGCCACAGCCGAGCGTGCCGCGCTGTCACGATGGGCACGACCTAACTCTGCCGCCGGACAGCACCCTGGAGGCCGCACATGAATCCGCTCCGACCCATAGTCCGGAGCCGATCGCTCAGATCGAGGACGGATGGCTGGACACCGCCTCGGGAGCTGCAACTTCTACGGCGATGGAGCCAAACACTTACCTTGTCCCGCATAAAGCTCATGACTCCGAGGTGCCGGACTCTCTGCCGGACTCCGAACCTCCTGCGCCCCTGCTAGTCGAATCCGATTGGGCGCCGATCATGGAATTCACCGCCGCGGACACCTTTCAGCACTCACCCTTCGACGATATCTTAAATTCGCTGAAGCATCTCTCACTATCCGGAGAGCCCTGGCCGAACTACGGCCAGGATGGTCGGGACGCGGACAATGAAGAAATTCAGAGCCCACCCACCACCCACTTCATAGCCACCGTCGACGATCTAACTGACGTGCTAAAATACGACTCCGAAGACATCAATGGTATGGACGACGATGCCAGAGACGATCAAGAACCAGCGCCTACAGGGCACTGGAAGGCCACCTCGTCACATGACATACATATGGTGGACACCCCAAAGGGAAGCGATACCGAGGAACAATGGGACGTGGCAGAGGATAATCCTGCCGATAAACAACCAAAACGGCAACGTAGACGCCGCCCTAAGTCCCGCCTCGATCAAAGCAACATTCCTAACGACCCAGCTATAGAGCAGGGCAAACCAGCGGACGACGAACATACAACCAAGCAACCATCCGGACAGGACGAACCGGATAATCAACCCCTTCACGGAGCAATGAACAGTCCGAACACACCACCGGAGCATAAGAACCTTCACAAAAGACTCGTCGCCACTGCAAGAAGTTTGAAGAAGGAAAAACGGAAGCTCAAAACAGCGGAAGACATACTCAGAATGAAGTGGAGCAAAATACTCAAGACCGCAGACAAATATGGCAATGGCCATCAAACAAAGAGCTACCCGAAGCGCAAGCTGCTGCCAGAATTTGACGAGGAAGCCATAGAGCCCTCACAGTCAAAAAATAAAGAGGCCGCCTGGCCGGATAGACGGCCAGATGACAGTCCAAAAGCGACAAGCGGCACCGCACACAAGCCGACTTATGATCCTGGGAAAACGGACGGCCCAACTAGGTCCATCTACGGGCCAAAAAGGAGGGCCCCAGGAAGTAACACAACACGACAAGTGTTCGAAGACAGCGGCAGACCCAAATACAGGGGCGCCGCACACCCGCTATGTTTTATCGACGAGGTGCTGGATCATGAATTTCCAGCAGGGTTCAAACCCATAAACATAGAGGCATACGACGACACAACAGACCCAGGAGTCTGGATAGAAGATTACATACTACACATACACATGGCTAGAGGAGATGATCTCCACGCCATAAAATACCTACCCCTCAAGCTCAAAGGGCCAGCTTGGCATTGGCTCAAAAGCCTCCCAGAAAACACTGTTGGAAGTTGGGAAGAGCTTGAGGACGCGTTTAGAGCAAATTTTCAAGGGACTTATGTCCGCCCTCCGGATGCAGACGATCTAAGTCATATAACCCAACAGCCCGGAGAGTCAGCGCACAAATTCTGGAACAGGTTCCTTACCAAAAAGAACCAAATAGTCGATTGTCCGGACGCGGAAGCCTTAGCAGCTTTTAAACACAACGTCCGAGACGAATGGCTCGCCAGACACCTCGGCCAAGAGAAGCCAAGAACAATGGCCGCGCTAACAAGCCTCATGACGCGCTTTTGCGCAGGAGAAGACAGCTGGCTAGCAAGATGCAGCACCAGCGACCCGAGTACATCCGAGATCAAAGATGGAAACGGAAAATCACGGGGCAGGAAACATCAGCACCGGAATAAAGAAAAAAGCCCAGAGGGCACGGCGGTCAACGCCAGATTCAAAAGCTCGCGGCCAAACAATAAAACACTGCCTCTTAAGGACAACAGTGACGAGCTATCAAATTTGAACAAAATTTTAGATCGGATATGTCAAATCCACAGTACCTCCGGAAGGCCTGCAAACCATACCAACCGAAATTGTTGGGTTTTTAAACAGTCCGACAGACTCAACGCCGGACACAAGGGGCTCGATGCGCCAAGCGAGGACGATGACGAACCCCACCAGCAGAGCACCGGAAGTCAAAAGACTTTCCCACAAGAAGTCAAAACAGTAAACTCACTTCATGTGATAGTATGGAAAACCAACACGACACTCGCTAAGACAAGTGTCGCACGGTCCACCCCAGCGGAACACCGAGATTGGATGTCAAAACCAATCACTTTCGACCATCTGGATTAGTCCAGAAGTATCCGGAACGCAGGATAGACTTCCCTGATATTGGATCCCATAATAGACAGACTGCAATTCATGCATGTTTTGATGGACAGCGGCAGTGACTTAAACCTGCTATATCCGGACACAATCCGCAAGTTGGGATAGACCCTACTACAATTCGGCATAGCCGCACTTCCTTCAAAGGAGTGGCCCCAGGCCCTTACGCCAGGCGCACAATTTCATTATTACTAGAAGTTGTGTTCGGGTCACCTGACAACTTCCGACGAGAAAAGCTAACCTTTCATGTCGCCCCATTTAAAAGTAGCTATCAAGCATCACTGGTACGGGAAGCTTTCGTCCGCTTCAATGCAATACCACATTACGCGTCTCTTACGCTTAAAATGCCCGGTCCACGTGGCATCATTTCATGAAAAGGTCGCCTGAGACCCCGGACACGGCTGGACGAGTCCGGAATAAATAAGCCAGGGGCTACCTAGCCACACACCCCTTCACAAGGGTTTGTACATATAAGCCATAATGAGCTAGCATAGGCTCAGCTTTATTAATCTATATTTCAATTTTTATGCACTTTCTCGCACGATTTCTTTTCAAACTAAGTTCCTCTCTTTTTTACAGATGAACAGCATGCACACCCGTCCAGGATACGACACAACGGAGACACAGGCGCAGACGTGCAGTAGGGACCCATTGCAAGGACTCTTTTCAGACTAAGACCCTATGTAAACCTTTCTTACTGTCTCTTGTTGCTATAATCCCCTAGTTTCTCATTATAACCAGAGTGGAGACTGGCGTTTTGGCATCGGCCGCGCCAGAAGAACCTGCCCGTACCTGGACACAAGGGGCTTAGGGCATTGTTTTGCCCGCTATTGTAAAGACCGAACACATTCGGGAGTGTTCGGCGTCTCGAGTTAGGCCTTATATGCATCAGCTCCGAATCATGTCTTTGGTCAAATGTTGGGTTTGCCCGGCTCCTGTGTTTTGCTGCCTTACATTCCGTATCATCGGCTAACGCGGCACCAGGAGAACTACTGCGATTGTGCCCCAGTTCGGCTGGGCGAGCACCTCAGTAGAGAAAGCCGAAAACTGACTGTCATGATACAGCGAGAGACTGGTCAACCACTCGATCGACCATGGGAATGTTTAGAATTCCTCCGCTTTGACGAAGGGCCGTTTTCCCGGTCAGGCACATACGCGCCCCAAATTCGGAGAGCGCGGTGCCCCCAGGGGCTATGTCGTAGCCCCACCCTCGAACTCCATGGCTAAGTGAAAGTGATAAAGCATTATAGTCCGGTTGCCTCGTTTGCTACGCTACCACCTCCTTTACAGGACCGAGACATCGGATTAAGTGTGAAAACACGCTATTTTTTGCGAACACCCCCACACCTTGTGCGTGGGGGCTGAAGCCGACGACTGCCATCTTTCAGGTTATACACACGTATACATGAACGGCCGCATAGGAGATATTCTATTACTTGAACGCACAAGTATAGAAGGCGCTTACATCATAAATATTGTTTTACATCATAAAAACGTTCATTCGAACGTAACATTTTTTGAGCACTGCGACTCTATTACACGAGCACCATGCAGCACTTCGCCAAAATAGTGCTCGGCGGGTAACCGGTTATCATCCGAACCCGGGGTCGCAACAGCGGTGGCATCCATCTCTGTCCAATGTGTCTTCACACGGGCGAGTGCCACCCGCACACCCTCTATGTAGGCCGACCGCTTCATCGCCTTGATATGCGGCACCGCTCCAAGAAATTGCTGCAATAAAACAAAGTAACTCTTCAGCTCGGGCCTATCCGGCCAGACATGGGTCACTATATCCGTCATAGCAAGACTGGACAACCTATTTAGCTCAGCCCACTCGGCCAAACGGTCGGTCAGCGGAAGTGAACACTCCGGACTATGGAATTGAGACCAAAACAGCTCTTCTGTCTTGTGATCCTTCTGGCTTCGAAAATGCACAACGGCATCCGCCGCACTCGCTGCTAAGTCCATATAAGGGTCCTCTGGACCCCACAGTTGGCCCAGCTGAGCATACTTTGGATCCGTAAACCTTCGGCGCAGCAGAAACGGCTTGCCAGCTACAATATCTCTGGCCTGGCGCATCTCTTCCTTTATAGCCCGCATTGCAGAGCGGGCATCCTTGGCTTCGGCGGTGGCCTTCCCCAGGTCTTCTTGCCCCGCTAGGCGCTCCTTCCCAAGAGCCTCATTGCGGTCGGTAGCATCTTTTAACTTCACGGCCGTTTCGGCCATCTCTTCCCTGCTCCGGCAGTGTGCGACCCTTTCGGCCGCTAACTCCTCGGCCGCCCTCGAGGCCGCCGCATTACTCCTTCTGGCCTGCTCCTTGGCTTGAGCAAGTTCGGTCCGAAGGCTCTCCACAGTAGCGGCACTATCTGCATTTCACACACATGTTGTAAGGAGCTGGCTTCGGCTCCCTTACCAAGTGACCGCACAGAAACACTTACCTTGCGACTCATCAAGTCGCCTGTTGACCAGCGTGATGTCCGCATCCGCAACAGCGAGTTTTCGCTTTAGTTCAGCAACTCCATCAGTCCGGCTGGCCCCCGGACGACCCGCCACCTGCATCGGCCCGGCGGAAATTTAAACCTGCGATTTTGATCCTCGGGACGCTGTCGATTTCGACAACCTACCGAGTCTCAGGGGCTACTATCTATACAGGGCACATTCTATATGCAAAACTGTTAAAAGGTGTGTCATTTTTACGTACCTCAAACCCCACCAGCAAACTCCTGACGGCATTATGCAACCCGCCTTTGGCAGACGAAATCCTTTCAATCACCATGCTCATCAATGCGTGGTGATCTTCTGAGATAGACACCTTCTCAAGCAGATCCTTCAGCCGTACACCAGTTGGCGCCGAACTATCCGGCTTTGCCAAACCAGGGCACTCCCTCCGTGACGACACTTCAGGCTCGTCCGCCCTATCCGACGGCGCCCCGGACGGAGGCATCTCGCTCTCCATCATCTCCGGACGAAGGTCCCCCAAAGACGAGTTCATTTGCGAAGGACGGAGATTCGAACTACAAGGTAAAAACTTTGGTTATCCTCAGAAGCACAAATAGGGATGTCCCTTATTATAAAACTCCTTTCTTTCTACTTACGACTCGTTGGAGGGCTGATTCTTTAAGGGAGATTGTGCGGCCGGGGCCTCCCCGGACGCAGGGCCCTCTGGCGAAGATTTCTTCCCCCGTTTAGGGGCTTTTGCCCCCGGGTCCTTCGAGGCGGTCCTCTTCTCCCCTTGGAGGGAGGGATTCTCGATCCCCCCTCTTTCAAGAGCCTCCTTAGGTGAGGCAGTAGCTTTCCTGCTTTCCCCTTCGTCTTCCTCTGGAGGTGCAACCTCAAGCATCCGGACCAGCACGGAATCCGGCACGGTCTCGGGGAGGGGGGTCGGACACCATATCAATTTTGCTCCCGCTATCCACTCCTGTGTAGAAGGAAGTTGGTCATAAGGCGAATCATCGAAAGGCAAACAAACGGTATGTCCGGACTTGGAACTACTTACTTGAGTATCCGGGCGATTGCAGCTTAGGCCAGCATCCTCGGTCAATTCCGGACGCGCCTCTTGCGATCCGAAGAATAATTTGTACATCTCCAGGGGTGTCACGCCCATGAAGTGTTGAAGAATCCGTGGGCCCTCCGTATTGAACTCCCACGGCCGGAGAGGGCGGCGTTTGCAGGGCGGAAGATGCCTAATCAGCATAACCTGCATTACCACCACCATATCAACCTCCCTCGTTTGGAGATCTCGAATTCGGCCCTGCAGTAGGGGCACGTCCTTTGACGGCCCCCAGTTGAGCCCTTGGGTGACCCACGACATCAACCGTCGTGGAGGTCCCGGGCGGAATGAGGGCGGCGGCTTTTGTCTGCGGCCCCTCGGAACGGTAATATAGAACCACTCTTGCTGCCACGGGCCGAGCTCCTCTTGGAAGGAGCCTGCGAGCCACGGGGCATCAGCCCTCCTACTTATGGCCGCCCCGCCGCACTCCGCTTGACGCCCCCCGATCATCTTCGGCGCCACATTGAAGGTCTTCAGCCACAGGCCGAAGTGAGGGGTGACGCGGAGGAAGGCTTCGCAGACGACAATAAATGCGGAAATATGGAGGATGGACTCCGGAGCCAAATCGTGGAATTCCAACCCATAGTAAAACATGAGCCCTCTCACAAAAGGATCCATCGGGAAGCCTAAACCCCGACGGAGGTGGGATACAAAAACGACATACTCGCCGGGCTCGGGGGTGGGGATGGCCTGCCCTTCGGCAGGCAACCTGTGCGAAATCTCATAAGCCAGTTACTTGGCCTCCTGCAGCTTTAGCACGTCCTCCTCCGTGACGGAGGAGGGCATCCACCGGCCCTGGAGGTCGGAACCGAACATCGTTAAAGGTCCGGAGCGCTCGAATCTGGAGCTCTAGGTGCTGGAACTTGGAGCAGGGAGAGGATTCGATGGAGGACTGAAGAAAAGAAACAAGCCTTGGTCCCGTTATAAAGGGGGAGAATACCAAGAGCCGTCTCCGTGACCGTTTGGGACTCGCCTTCGATAGAGGGGGCGCGCGACGGGCGCGGTTGGGTTACCCACGTCCGTATTGATGAGAATCCCGGATTAAGTGGGAACACGATCTCTGCTTCGACAAGACGTGCCAAGGAAACCGCCTCGCTAAATGCGCTAAGGTGGTAGAGTAAAAAACGATTCAAGTAATGGCTTGGTAGTGGCGTGATGTCATGCCGCAAAAAACGTCAGCAGATTGAACTTGTGTATATATTATTCTCTCTACGATGAAATGTGGAATTTATTTTGCAGAGCCGGACACTATCCTGGTGTTCACAATCTTCTATCATTCGGAGGAGGAACCCGCCTTGCAATGCCAAGCATTATACGCGCCGGACTTATCGTCATTGAAGCCTGGTTCAGGGGCTACTGAGGGAGTCCTGGATTAGGGGGTGTCTGGATAGCCGGACTACCATCATCAGCCGAACTATCATCGGCCGGACTATCATCATCGACCGGACTCCAAGACTATGAAGATACAAGATTGAAGACTTCGTCTCGTGTCCGGATGGGACTTTCCTTGGCGTGGAAGGCAAGCTTGACGATACAGATACGTAGATCTCCTACCATTGTAACCGACTCTATGTAACCCTAGCCCTCTCCGGTGTCTATATAAACCGGATGGCTCTAGTCCGTAGGACACAACAACAACCATTACAATCATACCACAGGCTAGCTTCTAGGGTTTAGCCTCCTTGATCTCGTGGTAGATTCACTCTTGTAAACATCCACAATATCAATATCAATCAAGCAGGACGTAGGGTTTTACCTCCATTAAGAGGGCCCGAACCTGGGTAAAACATCATGTCCCTTGTCTCCTGTTACCATCCGCCTAGACGCACAGCTCGGGACCCCCTACCCGAGATCCGCCGATTTTGACACCGACAGGCGCCCCTCCATTCCAATGCATCTACCACATCGTACGCACCTAAGCATTTGCCTAAGCACCTACACTAAGCGCAAAAGAGCTCCCTCCAGACCCATGGTGGCGATGCGCGTGAGCGGCCAGCGGCTGCGCCAGATGGTCCACGACACCGGCCTACGGCATGGCGCCGAGGATCGTCTCCAGACGGTGTTGGAGACCCACTGGTGGATGACCCCCGTCGATGCCAACTACAACTCTCAGCTGGACCAGATGATCGTTGCCACTAGCAACAAGTTCACCGTCCTCAAGAAGCTCGCGGACAACATCCCCGCACTCCTCCAGCCCGCATGCTCGGGCTCCTCATTGCCTGCCACCCTAATCGAACTCCATGGCTGGAACCTCTTTCAAGCACTGGTGGCCCTACGACTGCCCGCCGACGCCACGAAGAATGTCCACATGGAGGTCGCGCTCGCCGCGAGGCGCCTCGCCCTGCAAGAATTCGTCGACCTACACATCCACGCGTACGAGCATATCGTGTACATAGGTATCTACAAGGCCAGTGAGGATGCTACGATGTTGGCCTTCCTCAACCGGGTGGAAGCCTTGGATGCCTTTGTTGAGAAGCACCTTGACCTCGCCACAAAAGCCACCGCTCCTTAGCCGCCGGTCGGTGGCCCGGCGCACTAAGTTGAGGAGGAGGAGGTTGTACGTTCGTGGATCCATCTTTATTCTTGCCTTCTGTAACCACCACTGCGATCGCATCATCGTCGCCTTAATTCTTATTGTGCTGTTGCATTCTCGTTCCAGTCAATACCGACATGTGCGATCCCTTTGCTTAATTATATGCATCACTGTAACTAGTACTCCATCCGTCAATTTATAAGTTGTGCTTACCTTTTCCATCAACTTTGTGCAACGCGCGGGCATCTTGCTAGAAACACTAGAATATGTCTATATAATCCGTATGTGATAGTCCATTTGAAATCTCAAAAAAGACAAATATTTAGGTATGGAGGGAGTAATATATTAGGAGTATATCAAAACAATAGTGATTTATTCCAAGTTTGTGAACAAATACTACTATTCTACTACTTTGGATCCATCGCAACGCACGGGCACATTGCTAGTAAAAGGAAAAGGCCTGCCGCGTTCGCGTCGCACCCCCACACGCCCAGGAATCGGGAGTACAACACGGCCCGTCCGGCATGACACGTAGCTTAGGGAAGGCGTGTTGCCTGCCTAGCTTTTTCACTTTCATGTGGGACCACCGTTGAGCAAACCGACACCCCACCCGCCGCCGGGTTGGAAACCAGAAACAAGGGGAGGATCTAGCTGTAGCACGGAAGCTAAGAAATTTTGTGTCACACGGGGCTCGTTGATAGAGTAGGAGCATTCCGTACTAGTACTACTCCTACTAGTACTACCAAGTTTGTACTCCTAATACTATATTACTAGTACTACCACTATACAACTACTAGTAGATACGTGCATGGCACAACATCGTAGGAACAAAAAACGGGAAGATCTTGTTTTGGGTGATTTATCTTTTTTTCAATCAATGTAGTATGAATAATATGATGTGGGGGGCACCCATGAAGATTATGCGGCTTGGTTGCATGGCTACGGAAGGTTAGAGAAAAATAAATAGATAATGTGTTTAGAGTGCATGCCACTAAATAGATATACTTTGGATCCATTGCAATGGACCGGCACATCTATATCTATACCCCCTATATAGTGTGTGAAAAACTTTGAAATTTGGTTGTTGGATGAAGCCAATCCGACGGTACAAAGATGGCAAATCCGAGCACTACTGGTCGTTTGATATCATCCACCATATTCTGCCACATGTATAATCTAGAAGACTCCATGGTTGAACTTAATTCATGACTAACTTTGCCACAACTAAGCTTAGGCAAAGTTATTAGTTCTTCAAAATGAGAGCCACAAGTTGGCAAGCCTAAGGGAATCTTGCAACATTTTTTGTGTGTATGCCATGTGGGGCCTTAGTGTGGTTTGCCTAAGGTGTGGCTTGAACCAAACACTCACCTAAGTTAATCAAACTTGCCTAACCTTACATTCCACCAGATTTTGCCACATGTTAGAATCCAGAAAACTCCACATGTAGAAGCATAATGCACAAACCACCGGAATCTCATGCGTGCAATGCACGTGTACCTTACTAGTACTAGTTGGTAGTAGTAAGAAACAAATTCCAGTTTTGGCACGAGGTCGTACTGCGGGATCACCACAAGGCCTGCCGCAGGAGTTACATTTCCCTCTCGAGGCCCACGGGACCGAACTTCAGTGGCTTAGTGCCCGGCCTATGAGTCAATGACATGTGGACCTTAAATGCGGCTAGCCCACATGTCATTCTCATGGTGGTGGTGTGGTTCGCGACTCACTCATTCGAGATGAACCGGCCGGTGGTGGCGTGGCCGTGGCGAGGGTACCACAGCTGGGCGTCTGGGCGTTACGAGGCGTAGATGGCCACACTGGCGGGTACTACCTGTAGTACATAAGTACTCCAGCTAAGGATTGATGCCCAGGACGAAATGTGTCACAGCCGCTGGATGAAAATTCGATGGTGCGGGAGTACGGATCGGAGCACAGCAGTGGAGCAGGCAAACCGCGACCAATCATGTGTGTCTGTGGTAGAAAGTTGATGGTCGCCGCAGTTCAGCTGGCCCGCATGTCATGCACACAAAGGCAGAGGAGCGGTGGGGCCTAGAGGGATGAGGGGCACGAACAATCCTACCATTTTGTCACTGACATGTGGGACCCATAAGTGTGGGTCCCACCTATTAGCGAAGGAAAGGCAGGGCAAGGTAGTGCTAGCCACGTCAGAGGATCCATGTCCACGTCGGGGGACGTCGTGCCGTGGGTTGGAGCAGCGTCGTGGGAATCGCGTGTGGGTGCGGCAGTGGTAGAAAAAAGAAACGTGATGGTCGCCGTGGTTCAACTTCCATGGACAAGCTGTCGTGTCTACTGACACATGTATATAAAAACTAGAGTGTTTATATTTCAAGCACGTGAACAAGTATTATTCTACTAGTTTGGATCCATTGCAACGCACGGGCCAGCACATTGGTAGTAGTAGTGTCCATCTCTATCTTTAGAGGCCTTCCCTCGTTCATCCTTTTCTCTCACAAGATAAACTATTCATACAAATGCATCTTGATGTTCCGTGGAACGCACGAGGATGTTTCCTTGGGTGTCTCTCCAGCGCGGCGTGGCCGTAGTTGCAAGTTGACGCCCCTTGAGATGCCGACGTTGAGGGGCACTCAGATTTCCTCCAATGAGCATGTAAGATGAGTTTGATCATGTAGTAAATGCATTCTAAAGACTACTTCCGTGTCCATTTCCTAATTCTCCCCCTGCCCACTGTTTCACAGGCTAGGCTCGGTGCGAATGGAGATTGGCTTGCATATGTACGGTAGGGTACCAACATAAATTTGCACAACATTTACAATGGTGACACCATTCCCGTAGAACCTTTGTCCAACATTGGGATCAGCCATGCAACGGGCCACCGCATGAATTGGTACGATGGAACCATGGTGAGATTGAATAAAAGATAGCACGAACCTTGCACATGGCGGTCAAAGGCGGACCATGCTGTCTGCGACCGATTTGTTGCCGTACGAGTAGGAAGATGATGTGCTCCTTTCTAACCGTATCTTCGCGGTGACAAACCAGGGGACTTAATTTGTATGGGATACATCCTGCGATATACTCCCTCTCTCCCAGTTTATTTGTTTTGAATCTTTTCGTTTTATAAGTTTCAAATTCAAATTTAGAGCTCCCCATCACATGTTGAGATTAGAATGTCCATTAAATCGTTGTGTGCATGTATAGTAAAGAAACAAATCTCGAGTTTGGCATGAGTTCATGCCGCGGGAGCACCACAAGCCCTGGCATAGGAGTTAAATTTCCCTCTCAGGGCCGTCGGGACTGAGCTTCAGCGCCTTACTACACCTACCTTTGATTCAATAACATGTGGACCCGATAGGTGACTGGTCCACATGTAATGCTCCCGAAGGCAGAGGGGTAGTGGGGCCAAGAGGGGTGAGCCGCAGGTCGGGGGGCATGTGGTTTCATGGGTTCGAGCGGCATCGTGGGAATCGCGGGTGGCTGTGGTAGAAACTTGATGCTCGCCGCATTTTAGGTGGCCCACATGTCATGCACACAAAGGCAGAGGGGCGGTGCGGCCGAGAGGGGTGAGGCGCACGTCGGGGGGCGTGGTGCCGTGGGTTGGAGAGGCATCGTGGGAATTGCGAGATGAAACATGATGGTCGCCGTAGTTGAACTTCCATGGACAAGCTGTCATGTCTACGGACACATGCACTACATACCGATCACTAGAAGGAGTAGCAGAGAAAGCTATATATGCGGATAAATAGTTCCTTATAGTCAAGCCGACCCATGCTACTACTCTGTTCCAAAGACATGCACACCGTCGAAATAGTCCATCTATATCAATATACACCGAGAGGGAATAATTTATTTTATAAGAGAGGAAATAGTTCATCCATCCATAATGCCCTCCTGCTGGTGCAGCGTTTTCTTCTTCTTCTTCTTCTTATTATTCTCATTCTCTATGGGAGACGGCTTCACAACAAGCTCTTTGGACATTGCAACTATCTCGAAACTCACACGGGCATCGAGGGCAGCATATTTTATCCGCTCGTACATCAAGGGATAATTCTCCCATCCATACGACCTTAATGCCACCGTCTCGTCACCCTTCTAAAGATTTGTACCGAGCACAAAATTTGCTACATCGGATAGGGATGGTGTCTGTTTAACACAATCTTCAACCAGAATTTTGATTTTGGTTTGTAGGTCAGCGATGCTTTTCAAATCAAGGTTGTATGGCTCCAGCTTCTGTTTGTCCCCTTTGATGGCTTCCCCACAGAAGTATACGTCCTCCTGAGACAAGAAATCGTGAAGCTCCCCTGGTATGGAGGGCGAGTGTATGATGTGGTACACCAAAACATCATCTTTGAGGCACAGCTGAAGGACGGCGGCGCGCTGGATCTTCCCAGGGGCACGCTCCGTGTATTCTGCGTCGAGACCGATGACACTCGTCTCTACCTTTTCGAGGGAGTTGTATACATTGTTGGTCCACTGCCGAACAACCCTTGGGTTGATGGTGACGGTGGCAACTATGCGCATCGAGCCTTCGACGAGGACATGTTGGACGCTAAAAACCTGCATCTCGATCTCTTTCGCCATTTGGAACCGCTGGAACGGAGGGCTATGGTTTGGAGAATTAGGATTAGATGGATAGTCTAACTGAAGTAGTAGATGATTATTTAAAGAGGTTAAAACAATGTGAACGCAGTGGGGTTTGGATGCAAATGAAGATGAAGGGGAGGTGAAGAAGCCGAGGCGAATCGGTTCCCAATGGAGAAGTAAACGGGAGAAGTGGCGTGCAGGCAGTTGATTAGACGGCTAGGTAAACTAAACAAAAAGGCTATGCGGGTAGACTGAGGAGTCGTACCTGTTCGTGTACATGCCCATCCTTCCTGATAGGTGGGAGCTATGCAAACAGATAAAAAAAATGTGTCGTAGCTTTTTTTTTGAGCGCGTGAGTGGGAGACACAACATTCTCTGGTTAAGGAATACTCCCTTCGTTTAGGTGAGTATAATTCACCTTATGAAAATCAGGTTTTCCCAAAACCTTTAGGCGTGGAGCATTAACTTCCTGCTCGATCCCCTCCCAGCCTCGTTAGCCAGCATTCTCTTCCTCTGCTGCCGCTTTCTACCTTTCCATTTTTCCTCTTCTCAAGTGTGGAACAATCTGCATGCCGTCCTTGATGCACTAGAACGACCACTGCATGCATCGCGGCATGGTGTTGATTGGGCATGCATGAGAATTTGGTTCTGCTCGCAATATGGATGATACCTGAACAATGAAGTGAACAGGCATGCTAGCACGGGAGACCTATTTCTGCTATACAATACTGGAGTACTCATGTTCCTACTACTACTACTAGTAGTAGTAGTACAACTGTGGTTAGGGCTGGAAAAAAAGCTCGAAGCTCGCGAGCTAAACAAGTAGCTCGTGACTCGGCTCGAATTGACTCGAACTCGAAGAATAACGACTCGAGCAAAGCTTTAGTTTAAGATTGTTTATAGACCAAGTTAAACGACCCAATCTCACGAGTACTCGTGTAACTCGTTAGACTCGATACAATAGATCAGCCACTCCCAATACAAAGAAAGACCAGTCACTAAACAACCTACGTCCCAGACGCACAACGCAAGGCCCAACAGTTGAAGGCCTAGCCTCCTAGGAGACTCATGTGTTACAAGGAAATTACAATTGTTTAGTGATATATATGTTTAATATATACATAATCATTTTTATCATATTTGAGGGCTTTATGTTTATATCTTTAACGAGCTTAACAAGCTAAACGAGCCAGCTCGCGAGTTATACGAGTCGAGCCAATCTTGGGTTTGAGCTCGTTATAGTAACAAGTCGAGTCGAGCTAGCTCGTTAACGAAACGAGCTCTAGCGAGTCGAGCCAAGCTGGCTCGACTCGGCTCGAATTCCAGCCCTAATTGTGGTACACTTGATGGTCAAAATACTATTCATCCGGTCCTCAAAGTGAAGTGACAACACCCTGCGCCTGAAACTAGTCCAGGCGAGGCGGCGTGTTCGGGTTACCAAAGTCAGCCTCACCCTGTGCACTATGCAGTCTTTCACCACCGCTGTACAGCACATTGGCGCCTCGCCTCGTCTCCCTCTCCGCTCACATAGCACCACTCCATCTCCATCTCCTTCTCCGTCTCCGTCTCCATCTCACTGTGCCCCCGTGTACCGTCGCCTCACCCGCCTCCCCCAGTACCACTATTCCCTCGCTAGCCGCTCCAGCACTGACATCCTTCTCCCCCGTAAATCAAGCCCCCTTCCAAACACCACCATGGCCGAACGCGAACCGCGCAGCATCCATATGAGCCGCGATTGGAGCAATCTCCCTAGTGACATCCTCGACCTCTATTGTTCGTGTATGGATATGTTGACCGCCCTGCGGCTGGCTGCATGCTCGAGGGACATGCACACGGCCATCATCGTAGTGAGTCCTAAGCTTTTCAAGACACCCTGCTTGCTGCTATCCGGTCTTGCGAGATTGGCTCACCATTATACGGAGGCGTGCATGATGCCTCTCGACTTCAATCCGATCTCCATTAGCCGAAACTTCTTTGCAGTTATGTAGTGTGTCGCCGTACATCATTTCCCTCGATGTCAATCCGATCACCATCGCCCAAAACTTCTTGGCAGGTATGTACTGGGTCGGCATGAACTCCCACTGGATGGCTGCCTTCAGAGAAGACAGTAAAAAGTTGGTGCTCGTGAACTTCCAGACCTCCCATGAGATTATCCTTCCTCCGTTGGTTTATATAGAGTATTACCATCGCGGTCCAAGTCATCTAGATTACTACGCCAGTTGGATGGACCTTGTTTTGCAGAAGATTGTAATCTGCCAAGTACCCACATGACATGCGAGTTACGCTGACTTCAAGCTAATTGCCTTGTTCTACTGCGGACTCGCCTATCTTTACGCCGGTGCCTATTTTAGTTGAAGACAACTCGTCTCGCAGTGGATCATCGTCAAAGCTGATACACACTTTTGTGATGCTATTGAACACAATGGCATCATCTACGTGATTGACAAAGCAGATGGCACCACGAATTGCTGGGACGACACTTGTAAGTTGTTTCCGTCTCATGTTAATGATGACGCCATGACACTGTTTGAACTTTTTGTGATGATTGGCATATCCCTGTTTGAGCAGAATTTGAGTAGAACTATGGCAATATATTAGAGATGCCGTAAATCAGCTATATTCAGAATGAGTTAATTCATGCGATTGTGACCATGTCATTACAGCCAATTTGTACCCTGAATAATCAAACGGTTAGGAATATATGGATATTATCCTCATTTTACAGTAATCTATATACTACTACTAAATATGAGTGTGTATCAATGGCCATGTTAGTTTCCTCATTTTCATGATTTAGAAACATGCACCACACTGTTGGTTTCATCTAACCATACATTAGGGAAGTAAATGTGCACATGGAGAACTCTATATTTGGAAGTAGTGAAATCCTGCAATGCTTACCATGTGTACATACCTATATTCGCCCTTCAGCAATCAATGGCTAGAATAATATCCTCACAAAAATTTTGCCCACAGAACACGAGTATATAACAATACATGTTTTGTTAGTTACCTTGAATAATTTTTTTGTGAGGACAGAACATGATTACATAACATGCATGACATGGTAGTTTCCTGTGAAGAATCGATTGCGAGATAACATGAGTATAACCATGCATGGCACTTCTATATTTTCGAACCCAGTATACATTTCCCTGTATTTTCCTCCTAGTTCCAATACGGACATATCAATGCTGTTTCTTGCATTATCCTACTCATTCTCTGAACAATGCTGATCTTACATTAACAACGCCTGTCCTTTTTGATATGATGCAGTGTCCCTACAGTTACTGACCTTTGTAATTACACCACCTTTGCCAAAAATAGGGAAGCACAACTGGTTCCTCGCTTGATCAGACGGCGGCAAAAGACTGATGATCATTCGGACACATGAGCCGGAAAAGTTATATTGCAAAAACCCCACTGTATACAAGCACAGTGTAATACGTGAGTATCCGGACAGTGGCTGTTACGTCTATGAGCAGGATACCAGCTTGTTGGGGCCTTTAGGATTTTTTAGTTGGAGGCGGGTAAACAGCCTTGGTTCACACTCTCTATTTCTCGGACTCAATTATCCGATTAACTAGGAGATCACCGCTGGCAAGGACCTTGATGGCAGAGAGGCTCTGTTTGCTATGGAAAACTGTGTCTACACGGCGAGCCCTAGGAGTTCAGGAGCAAACTCCCCTGATTGTCAACGATACAGCCTGCAGCCAAAAGAAGGTGAGAATGACAAAGGCATCCAGATTAACTTTGATCCTTGGATGTCTCAATTACGACATGCAGTGATGTGGTTCAAGCCTTCAGGCTGATAGGTAACTGGGCTGTTGCATCGAAAGGGTGGAGTACTGGTGTCTCCGGATCACTGGTCGCTGAAGCGGGGCTGCAAATTATGATGGTGTTGGATCATCTCTTCAAATGACTTTGTTGTCTTTGCTGCTGGTTCTGGATGGGTAGTTCTTTCTTTTGTTATGCATATTCCTTGTCATTTGGTCATCCTCGTCTATGTCACTCTTTCTATGTAATAGTTGCTTCTATTTAGAATGTCTTCCTCGTCTGGATCACGAGAGTCTGAGCGCTGGAGATGGGTACGTTTTGGTGGTGTACCAAGACTTCTTATGAACTATCATGTCTTGCTGTTTATGTCAGTAGTAGTCACCAGTCAGTGTTTGAATGTTGTATATATCGTTGTTTCGAACTGTTTATTGTCTCGAACTACTAGTGGGCTAAATGAGGGCATCACCATTCTCCAGTGTTCAGAGTATATCTCCTTTTTTCAAGTTATATAATTTGAGCTCACTGCCTTTTCGATGATGTACACTTGCTTGGGCTAGTGAGGTGTCATTGAATATGGGCCGAGTAGTAACGCAATACCAAACAGGTCAATTATGACTCTCGGGTCGGGCTCTCAAAAGATCCTAAAAAAGGTCGGGCTCTCCAAAAAAGAAAGAATAAGGACTCTTAGGCGGACATGTGGATGCCACCGGTGTTTTCGTGCGCTTGCGCGCCGAGAGCATATTGGCGCGTGCTCAAAATTCATGCTACCTTTTCATCCCCTGTCTCCCGCCCCTCCCCCACCTCTGGAATCTCGATTCCTACTCCAGTTCCCCCAAATCCCCCTCCTGTACTCCATGTAATCAAGCACACTATCATGTCGCCAGTCAACGCGGATCTCCAGCCGGAGATCTTGAGGTCCGTCCTACCTTTGGTCGCTGCGTGCTGTCTCTCAACAGTGGCATGGCGGCGCTTGACGACCAGTTTGCCAGCAAAGTGCTGATGGTAACCATCAACGGCGACCGGCCTCCCGTCTCGCCGGACGACCTTGTCAAAGCTCTTGGCATTGCGCATGGCATCCAAATAAGTGACTTGCTCATCGAAGTCTGTCTACCACCGGCTGATTTCTTTGTCAGGTTCCGGACAACTTTTGACTGCAGTCATGTGTTTGAATCTTCCCAGCGTTTGTCCTGCGATGGCGTGCTAGTGAGCTTTGATCGGTGGCACCCAGGATGGGGCTCGGTGCCCTCTGAGCTTGAGTTTTTAACAAAGCTTACCTTCCACGGCATGCCTCGACGTGCTTGGAACAGCAAGTCCATGAACGAGCTTATCAACGACCTTGGAGGTGAGCTCGTAAGTATGTTTGTTCCTCCAGACAGCTGGGCTCTGACTATTATGGTATGGATGAAGAAGCCGTCCAACATACCGAAGGTGATTGATGTTGAGATACCGGTGCAGGAACCGGGGTTGTACTATTCGTCACCTCCAAGGCCGCCGTGGACCACGTTAGGGATGTACCTGTATCGAGTGTTCGTGCATGTCGAAGAAGTGGTCAATCCATCAATCGAAATCCTGCCGCCGCCACTGGTGCCAGGGTCCGTCGACGACGTCCATTACAGGAGTCAACGTCAGACTTTCCCCGTGTTGCTTGGAACGATGAATGCCACAGGGCCTACTCCATCGCGCGGCGGAGGCCACTGCTTCTTTGGGAGAAGAGGCAGGGCTGGTTGCCTGGATGTGCTCTAATTCGAGGTAACAACTGAATCTTGTCAGATAGTACTAGTTAAATCCGAGCTATGGGTCTGAAGCACTGATATGCCAGTACATTTGATTGTGACCTGTTCTAATTTTGTACCTGGACTTTTTTTAGAAAGGGTTGCACGTCAACTTAATGTGCTAGCAGAACTTATTGTGTTGTCTGTCTGTTTTATTTGCACAACATTCAAGATATTTCCCCGTCATTTATAAAGATGATGAACTATAATGTACGACTTCGTTGGTTTCAACATAGCCCTTCCCGTAGCGATCCACTGCTTCCATCCTGATTGTGCCGCCTGCGTGAATTTTTTATATGCAAGTTCAGTGTGCTACGATGTTCTATATGATTGTATCAACTATATAAGTTTTTACTGAGCATCAGCAATGCATATGGCTGAAAGATGTATTTACGAGCATCGACCGATGGGTCTCTCTCTCTCACACACACACACACACGCACATGCACACACACACACACGCACAAGTGGGACCCGTTGAATTATTTATTTGCTCGTGACAGCTTTTAATTAGGTTCCACTGTAATCTAACTTTTTTCTTAAGTTATTAATTGAGCTCAATGACTTCAAAAAGTTGTATAGAAGCCTTGTTTGGGCCTTTCCGGCGTTGCTGAATGTGGGCTGAGTAACCATGTTAGGTTGTACTGTACTACACAGGCCTTTTTTTCAACATCAGCAATGCAACTGGGCCAACAGTTGTACACAATATCTGGGTCAACTTGTTATCCGCCCTGCTGGGCTGCAAAGTTTCCTAGGAGGTATGCATTAGGCTTAACAAGAAAATGGACTTTAAGAAATAATAAATGGGATGTAATTATAATAACTGGGCAATTACTATGCACCAAACACGTAATTAGTTTGAAAAATATATTATTTTTGGAATTTGGAAATTTTAATTTCATTACTTGTTGCGTGCGCAATATTTCGTTGGATTTTAACGTGATACAACTTTATTTTGAAATTATATTTAACTTGACTAGAAATTTCGGATAAAAATATTTCGGATCCCATCAAAATGTGGGATTTTTTTTAATTCTGTTTTGAGCGGTTGTTTGAAATTATTAATCGTTGTCCTAGCTAGAAGTTGGGTTGTACTTTTAACAAACTGTAAATGGGTTGTAGTAAATTCCATTAGAATTGAAAAATGGGGTGTACACTCTTACAAATCGCAAATGGGCTATATGTTCTCTGCCAAATCCGAGCTGTGGGCCTACTAAGTTGACGCGTACCAAGGGCTTTGTCAACTTAGTCAATATAAATGATTCTAGCTGCAGTGATCGTACGATGTACATCCAACAGCCGTAGTGCTTCTTCAACCTCTGGTCTTCTTGCTCCAGCCGCCCAAAGCTGCGCCGGTCGTGTCGCGTGCTCCTGCCTCTCGTGGCCGGTTGCGATGCCGCGGAAGCCTCACTGCCCCATACTACTCCCACCGCTGGCCAGGCCATCCCTCTACTCACCCACACCCCCTGTTATTCTGCGGCGGCGGCAGCCTCACACCGCAGCCGAACCAGTGAACCCTCGTACTCCTCTCCGCGCGGGCTACCACTGTTGCGTCTTCCCTGACTCCGCGTCGTCCCCTTCCTAGGCCTTGCCATCGTCCAGACCACCGCCCTGGTGCTCTCGGTGCGGCGTGGTCAATGTGGTCAATGACCGACTTCCATCAGAAGAGTACTGTACGTGGAGAGGCTGACAGCTGGGTCTAGGCGGCCGCAAGGAAGTGCCTCCTTATTACGCGCAAAATAATTATTTCTCCACCTGACAGCAGGGACCCACCGGACGGGCCACCTTATTTCGCGAAAAAACATTCCCCCCTGAGTGCTGGGACCCACCGGACGGGCCAGCGTATTTCGCGAAAAAAACATTCCCCGTGTTGTCAGCTCGGACCCACCGGAAGTGCCTCCTTATTATGCACAAAAAATGAATACTCCCCCTGCTAGCTGGGACCCACCATGGTGGGAGGCTGACTTGTGGGCCTACTAAGTTGACTGGGACGGGGGCCTTTGTCAACTTTAGTCCATATGAACAATTCTAGCTCCAGTGACCGTATGATGTCCATCCAACGGCCGTAGTGCTTCTTCAACCTCTGGTCTTCTTGCTCCAGCCTCCCAAAGCAGCGTCGGTCGCGCCGCATGCTCCTGCCTCTCATGGCCGGTTGTGCTGCCGCGGAGGCTTCACCGCCCCCTACTATTCCCACCGCTGGCCAAGCCTTGCGGCGACGACAGCCTCACACCGTAGCCGAATCAGTGAACCCTCGTACATCTCTCCGCGTGGGCTTCCACTGCCGCATCTTCCCCGGCTCCCCGTCGTCCCCTTCCTAGGCCTCACTGTCGTCCATCGCCCTGGTGCTCTCAGCGCGGCATGGTCAACGTTGTCAACGTGGTCAAGGAACGACTTCCATCGGACGTGGACTGTACGTGGAGAGGCTGACAGCTGGGTCCATGGCCGCAACAAGGAAGTGCCTCCTTATTACGCGGAAAATAATGATTCCTCCACCTGACAGCTGGGACCCACCGGACGGGCCACTGTATTTCGTGAAAAAAGGTTTCCCCCTGACTTCTAGGACCCACCAGCTACATCCTCGCACGCAAGGAAGTGCGTCCGGGCAAAAAAAGAAAAAAATTCGCCCCCCTGACCGCTGGGACCCACCAGCGACACCTTCGCACGCAAGGAAGTGCGTCCGAGCAAAAAAACGATTCGCCCCCCTGACTGCTGGGACCCACCAGCTACATCTTCGCATGCAACAAAGTGCATCCGGGCAAAAAAAACGATTCGCCCCCCCTGACTGCTGGGACCCACCAGCTACATCTTCACAGGCAAAGAAGTGCGTGACAGTCGGGACCCACCTGGTCGAAGCATACGTAGTGTTGTCATTCTGGTCGCAAACGTGTACGTACATACTGGTCGATGTAGAGGCGCGCACGTGTCGTAGTAGAGGTGCGCATGTGTCATAGTAGAGGCGCGCACATATCATGTACATGTACGTACAGCGGGGAGGGTGCAAGAAAGAAAATACGGCCACGTACGTACATACGGGCAGGGTCTCGAATGCCTACTCGCGCATACATACATGGCTGGGTCGGAACGGAGAAACAACGTCGTCGTCGTGTTCATGGGGAGACAACCGGCTGGGTCGGAATGGAATGCATGGTCGTGTTCATCGGGAGGGCTTGGACGGAACAGGCGATGGAAACGAGGCCTGGCGTACCGCACAACGGAGGAAACGACCCTATGTTCGACCGGCCACGTTCGAAACGGGATCCTGTTGATCGGGAGGGGCCTGGTGTACTGCAAAATGGAGGAAACGGACCTCCTACGGTCGAAACAGGGGTCCTCTTGATCGGAGGGGTGTGGCGTACCGCAAAATGGAGGAAATAGACCTCCTACGGTCGAAACGGGGGTCCTGTTGATCGGGATGGGTGTGGCGTACCGCAAAATGGACGAAACGGACCTCCTACGGTCGAAACGGGGGTCCTGTTGATCGGGAGGGGTACGATGTACCGCAAAGCAGACGAAACAGACTTGTGTTGGAGCGCTACGGTCGAAACGAGGGTCATGTTCATCAGGAGGGGTGTGGTGTACCGCAAAACAGTACTCCACGGGATACTGTTCATCTCCACCGTCGACCTCCTCCAGCCTCCACGGGCTACGGTCGACCTCCTCCAGCCTCCACGGGCTCCTGTTCATCCAACCTCCACCATGTGCTACTCCAACGGCTACTGTTCAACCACCCCTCTATCGTCTACTGTTCATCCAGTCCTCCACTGTCTACTGTTCGTCCAGCCCTCCACACCACGGGGTCCTGTTCAACCACCCCTCCACGACCACCCCTCCACCGTCTACTGTTCATCCAGCCCTCCACACCACGGGGTCCTGTTCATCCAGCGGCAACGCCACCGCTCACTATTCATCCACCCCCCCAACGCTCACTGTTCATCCAATCGATCGGCTTCAGTTAGCAGCAGTAGCGAAGGAATCACTCCATCGGGTTCAGTTAACAGCCCTCGATCGATCGCTCGGGTTCAGTAACGCATAGCCTGCAGTGCAATCGCTCGGGTTCAGTTAGAGCCCAACGCCTCGCTCAGGTTCAGTTAGAGCCAACGCCTCGCACGTGTACGAGAGAAACGCGCATCGCTCGGCCCCCGACCTCCCACCGTAACCGGCAACTCCCCGAAATGTTCCTCCCCCTCGCTTCTACCATGGTTTTTTCCGTCATGGACGGCCCAAAGAATGTCATGCAGCTGCGTCTCCGGCCCTCCCAGGATGAAAAGCCCATTTTCTGTCATGATTTTTTGTCATAGAAGTAGGAGCCCACCACATCTATGATGATACAGGGTTTTGTCACAATTATCGTCATAGAAGTGTCATATGTATGACAGAAAAAAAATTCGTTCGGCCCAAAATGTCACGGATGTGTCTTTTTTTTGTAGTGAAAGGGGGAGAAATTTGTGTTAGTCTTCAAGCGGGTCTATGTATGGGCGTTTTTTTGTTAAGTTACAACTCTCGTTCTTCTGATGACTTTGCTGGATCGAGTTGTAATCTTAAACTCTATGGTGGCTGGATACTTTTGATGTGTTCCTCTGCATGCTTATTCCTCATTAATGTTAATGCACGCATGCTGAATTACATCAGTCACCATATTTCATCATGCATTTCAAATTCCTCATATTATATGTCAAATGCGTGTATGACTTACAAGATATAGGGGGAGATCTCCATGATTATACTCTTCAAGTGTGCATTGCTTCAAAAGCAAATTCCTCACGATGCACATCTTCAGAGGGAGTTCTTCTATATCTTGCAATCAAATTCCTCAATATCAGTATTTACACTTCATATGTTTATCCCCATTGAAAACTTAACTTATATTGTCATCAATCATCAAAAAGGGGGGGATTGTAAGTGCATCTAGTGCCCCTTAGTGATTTTGGTGTATTGAAGACTTATAGGTTAAGAGACTGATGCGTTTATAAGTGTACACAGGTCTATAAGTCTATGAGGAGTTTGATATTTATAGAGAAAGTCGACCCCTAAAAATAAAGTTCTTCGACTGAAGACTTTGGATTTCTGAAGACTTTTTGAAGACTTTGAAAGTGAAGAAATTGGTGTGACCTTGAAGACTTGGTAATCATTCGAGGACCATGAAGCGTGAAGACTTTTGTTTTTGTAGTTTCATTTTCTATTTCTTGAGTCATAGGAAACATTGTACTGTTAAAGGGGGTCGAGGAAATACTAAGGAAAAATTTCCATGTGATGCTCAACTCAAAATCCTACACCTACCAACCCTTTTGAGTGAAGCCATTGGAAATCTCGCACAGTTCAGTCCTATTCTTCAGTGACAGAGATGAAGTTCTTCTGGTCGCTGAGGAATTTGCTCTGACTGAAGAGTTAGGAATTCGCCAGTGCAGATTGCCTACTAAGTGAGGAACATGATAGTCCTGAGGAATTCGAACCTCAAATATTCCAAGCATTGCTGTGCTACGCGCCAACTGTCCCAAAATATCTACCCACCTAACGGTCATATCAGACAAGGGCATTTATGTCTTATCATGTCGGGCTGCTCCCCGGCTATAAATAGCTGCCCCCTATAGCCACTAGTTGGTTGGCTGCTCCGAGAGAAACTGACACTTGTCATTTGAGATCAACCCATCCTTCGAGGACTTTGAGTGAAAATCATCAAGTGAGGAAATCCCAAACCCAAACCTACAAAACCCCAAAGAGATTGAGCATCACTAAAGAGATTGATCCTGCGTGGATCTGACGCTTGTTTCCTTTGAAGACTGTGCTTCTTCCAGACGGTTAGGCGTCAAGGTCTAGAGCATCCAAGAGGAATTGTGGATCGCCGAGTGACCGAGTTTGTGAAGGTTCGAAAGTCACCTGAAGATTTACCACGAGCGTTGGGCGAGGTCTGTGTGACCTTAGCTCAAGGAGAATATGGTGAGGACTGTGTGTCCGGGATTGGGTGTCCTCGAGTTTAAATACTCAACCGCTCCAACCAGATGTACAACTGAGACAGCAGTTGGAACTGATCTACCAAATCACTGTCTTCACCGAGCTTACTGGTTCTATTTCCTCAACTCTTTCATTTCCTCATGTATGTTGTTGTGTGTCTGTTCATATCTGTTTGAATACATTGACTGAAGACTTTCTCAATTTCCTCAGTTCTATTTCTTCAGTCTGTCCGTCTGCTTCCTTGTGTTATCCTGTGTTTACGCTTTTTGTACTCTGTGCTTGTTTTCATTTCATCATGATGACTATGCTTGTGTTCTGTTATGTTCCTTTCTGAGTACTTATTCCGCTGCAAGTAGTTCTTCTTTTAGGAATTTCCTCACCAGCAAATTCCTTAGTGAAGAATTCATAAAAATCGCCTATTCACCCCCCTCTAGTCGATATAACGCACTTTCACATCATTTCCAGGGTTGAGCATACCTTTGGCGCATGGCGCTTCAGCACCACGGATCAAGATAGGCATGTTAGCGCCGAGAGGCTATAGCTCGCCGCATAACATGATCAATGGCGCACCGCGGAGCAAGCTAGGCGCGTCCGCGCCGATAGGTTGCGGATCGCCGCATGGCGAGAGCATTGGAGCGCCGCAGAGCGAGAGGCGTGGCACGCCGCCCAGCAAGAGCGGATCCATCGACGCTTGCCTACTGTCGACGGGGCATCACAACTGGGTACACGTCCCGTCAGTACCCCCATTCCTCGCGAGGAGTGGGCATAGGCCCTCTGCGCCGTACTTGCACCAGAGGACGGCCGCGTCGTACTTGCACCGGACGCCCGCCTCACCGTTCACATGGGTCTCTCCGTTTGCATTGTCTGCGGCCCGCTCGATGCCAATGCGCTGGTCGGCAGGCTCGACCGCCTCCTTGGCCCATATGTCCACCTGGGCGCAGTATAGGAACATGGCCATCGCATCCTCGAGGTGGTGATCTCCGATGAAATAGCCAACTTGGAGCTTGAGATCGCGCTCCAGATGTACCGCGAGCGTGTTGACCGCTTGGACGAACGCCTGCTCAAGTTCAGGCAGAGCCAAGAGCTACCGTAGGCAAGGGCTGCTGGTCATGGTCTCATGGACGCGTTTTATTTTGTTGAGTCGTTTCGACGTGGATAGCTATGTATTCACATCAATCATACTATTGCTCTGTTTCAATGTGTGTAATCTGTTTTCCATTCTTATATCTTCTGTTTCAATGTGTGTTTATACGCTTTCCATTCTGTATCTGTGGATGATAACTGATAGATTCAAATTAGTATACAAAAACAGATAGAAAATGGAATTCATAACATATATATAATATTAATTGTTCATTAGTTCATCACAGAATATATATAATATCATCACATATATGTGATCATACTTAACTACTAGGTACAATGCATAAAACTGAAAAGGAACAATACTAAAACTAATAATCGCTCATGGGGCCAGTATTTCGGCAGCCCCTCGCCAGCATCTCCCTGGTGCACGGCGTCTTCCCAGAGCGGAGGTAGTACTCCGGCTCCTCCGCCTGGCAACGCTTGATGTGTCGATCTGCCTCTTGGAGGAGGACGCGTGCGAAGATCTTGCCATTTCATTGGGCGCCCACTGGAGCTCCTCGTCGGTGGCACGTTGGAGCTTATCGGCCCAGCTCCATGCAGTGACGAGGCACCTAGCACCTCAGGACTTCCTCGTGAAGTACCCATATTCGTACACCTCCTCCCCACGACGACGCGCCCGCCCCCAAAGCTCTACCACCTCCTGTTTCCAGGCGGCATCATGGGTTTCACAGGCCGCCTGGTACCTGGCATCCTCCTCCACCATCTCCTTCTGGAAAGCCACTTGCCTGGCTTTCTCAGCCGGCGACAGCGACTTCCAAAGACAAAGATCGTACTGGCCCCAAAACCAATCCAAAGTTGGGGGATCCGGCGCAACCTCGTCTGGCGGCGCGTAGGTGTCCTGGTCGCTGCTCTTCGAGTGAGCCTCTTTGGGGGGTGGTGATACGTCTCCAACGTATGTACTTTTCCAAACAGTTTTGCCCTTGTTTTGGACTCTAACTTGCATGATTTGAATGAAACTAACCCGGACTGTCGCTGTTTTCAGCAGAATTGCCATGGTGTTACTTTTGTGCAGAAATAAAAGTTCTCAGAATGACTTGAAAATCCACGGAGCAACCTTTCAGATTTAAAAAAAATTGGTGAAAGAAATAGCGTCAGGGGGCCCACACCCTGTCCACGAGGGTGGGGGTGCGCCCCCTCCCCCTGGGCGCTCCCCCTGCCTCGTGGCCCCCCTGCTGCTCCACCGACCTCAACTCCAACTCCATATATTTCGTTTCACGGAGAAAAAAAATCAGAGAGAAAGTTTCATCGCGTTTTACGACATGGAGCCGTCGCCAAGCCCTAATCTCTCTCGGGAGGGCTGATCTGGAGTCCGTTCGGGGCTCCGGAGAGGGGGATTCGTCGCCGTCGTCATCATCAACCATCCTCCATCACCAATTTCATGATGCTCACCGCCGTGCGTGAGTAATTCCATCGTAGGCTTACTGGACGGTGATGGGTTAGATGAGATTTACCATGTAATTAAGTTAGTTTTGTTAGGGTTTGATCCCTAGTATCCACTATGTTCTGAGATTGATGTTGCTATGACTTTGCTATGCTTAATGCTTGTCACTAGGGCCCAAGTGCCATGATTTCAGATCTGAACCTATTATGTTTCCATGAATATATGTGAGTTCTTGATCCTATCTTGCAAGTCTATAGTCACCTATTATGTGTTATGATCCGACAACCCCGAAGTGACAATAATCGGGATACTTCTCGGTGATGACCATAGTTTGAGGAGTTCATGTATTCACTATGTGTTAATGCTTTGGTCCGGTACTCTATTAAAAGGAGGCCTTCATATCCCTTAGTTTCCTCTAGGACCCCGCTACCATGGGAGGGTAGGACAAAAGATGTCATGCAAGTTCTTTTCCATAAGCATGAATGACTATATTCGGAATACATGCCTACATTAATTACATTGATGAATTGGAGCTAGTTCTGTGTCACCCTATGTTATAACTATTACATGAGGAACCACATCCGACATAATTATCCATCACCGATCCAATGCCTACGAGCTTTTCACATATTGTGCTTTGCTTATTTACTTTACCGCTGCTACTGTTACAATTACTACAAAACTGCTATCGTTACTTTTACCACTGTTACCGTTACTTCCATACTACTGCGCTACTAAATACTTCGCTGCAGATACTAAGTTATCCAGGTGTGGTTGAATTGACAACTCAACTGCTAATACTTGAGAATATTCTTTGGCTCCCCTTGTGTCGAAACAATAAATTTGGGTTGAAAACTCTACCCTCGAAAACTGTTGTGATCCCCTATACTTGTGGGTCATCAAGACTATTTTCTGGCGCCGTTGCCGGGGAGCATAGCTCTATTCTTTGAGTCACTTGGGATTTATATCTGCTGGTCACTATGAAGAACTTGAAAGACGAAAGAACTAAGATTTATCC